>NC_092213.1:55162654-55173423 GCF_043381705.1 Parasteatoda tepidariorum | reverse complement strand
CAGGGGTCTGTCCAGACATTTTGTGAAAGGTCCGTTTTTCGTGAAATTGTGAAAAAATTACTCACATTCTTTCAACCAGGGTCCGCTTTTATGAATTTGTGCAAATAGGGTCCTTTTTTGTAAAAAAAAAACTTTTTCAAGGAGTTTTTAAAGTGTAAAGACATACAAGATTATGTTCAACACTGTAAGATTATAATTAAAAAAATAAAATTCTAAAAAATAAACAACAATTGCTGCTTCTAAATTAGAGATGCAACACACAAATATTTGGTATTTAGCCTATACTGTTGATCGCAGAATATTCATTTCGGACGAATAATGGAAGAATCGTCTGCCGAAGACAAAACTTAATTCGTTGTCATTCATCTTTCTTGTTTTCTGCCCTGGAAAGGGTTTACTCGATTAACAAAATAATAATGAAGATAATCAAATTTGTGAAGGGTTCGATCAAAAGACAAATCATTTTGTGAAGGGTCGGTTTTTAAGTTAAAATATTTTGTGAAGGGTCCGTTTTTATGAAAAGATATTTTGTGAAGGGTCCGTTAACGGACCCAAATTTCTTCTAAACAGACCCCTGGCAGTGATTACAGAACATACTCGGATTGGTTTTGGCTACATATTAAATTTCTTAAATATATTGATGATTTTCCAATCCCTTCTGATTTCCAAACACCCAAAATTAGTAAAAATGGGGGCAATAGTGTAAGTATCGCAAAGATTTAACCCTTTTAATTGCACCATAATTCCATTGTTGGAGATTTTGACTTTCAATTTATAGAAACAATCAGATTACAAAAAAAATTAGAACTCTCTCGAATTTTATCTTGCGCACATTAAAGTTGAGAGGAGTTTCGAAAATGAGCATAGTAAAATTATATTAAGTAGCAAAATTCAAATCGTCAAACTTTTCTCCTATCACATTCAGGAAGAAATCAGTCGACAAATCAAAATATATTTATTGTTCATCGTGTAAGAAATGTTAAAGATAGCTTCTAAACTTCAGCTCTATAGTTTTCAACAACTCTACCTATTTTTACATTAAGTACTTTACCTTATAATTTTATTCACTAAGAAAATAGTCTAAGTCAATACTTTGCTCGGGGCAAACAGAGTTGCTGCCAAACAGTCAAGCTTTTTATCAGTCGGGGAAAAAATACAAGTTGTTCGCCAAGCATTTCAGTCACTAGCATCTGACCGAATTTTAGATCACAGATCAATTTGGAACAAGTGTTAACACTTAGGCACGACACAGGCACGCATTTAAAAGTTTGCCACAAATGTTCACACGAAAAAATTTGGTCCCATGTTTAAAAAGGCATATTCTAAGCGATTATGAAACGAATCCCAGTTCCTTTTATCAAACTTAATGATAGTTGTTATAAACACCGTCTATTAAATAATTCATTCTGTAATAATCTCTTCTCTGCCAACTATCGTATACACGTTTGGCAACTACGCCGAGAACGGCAAACAGAACCAGAAGTCCAAAAACGAGAGCCAGAACTACGTGAATGGAAGACTTGTATTTCCTATCGCTCTCTGATTCTGTTGCATCTGCATCTAAAGATTTATCCAGAGATTTAGGCTCTTCCAGAGAAATATGAGTATTTGCTGACAAGAGAGGAACTGTTGAGGCTATGGGAACCACAAATGGAGAGCTTTTTGCTATCGTAGATGTCGCTGCCATCACTTCCGAGCTGGAAAGAATGCTGGAAGATATTACCAAGCTCGGTGTACTCGTGAAACTAGACTGTATGGGATGATTTGATGAAGCAACAGGAGTGCGACTAAAAGATGATTCCATTTCAGAACTAGAAGTTTGAGACACAGCTGCAGTTGCCAAGATTCTCAAGGAGGATGTCGGTTGATAATCAGAAGTTGAAGTTGCTGATATCGATGACTCGGCGCTAATCGCACCGGGATCATCCTCGAACATTTTCGCAAACGCTGACTCGATTTCAGAGTTGAGGACTTCGTTGCTGGAATTCACCAGAGGAGGTGAAACAGAATCATTGTTCGTGGTAGAACTGCGGTTGTAGAAGAGCGTTTCATTGATTAACGTTTCAATTTCGACACCTTTTCTCGGTTTCACACTTGATTTGCTCAATCCTTTTAAAAGGAATTTCGAATGTGGAACGTCCTCCAGGGTGACACCTTTCCTTGGTTTGATGCCAGATTTAGAAAGAATGGCGTCTGGTGTGAAAGCGCTGACACCTTTACGGGGTTTTACGCCTTTATTGTCATTTTTAAAGCCTGCTTGTTCATCTGAGTAGGTGGCTATTTCTTCCACCGCATGGGGCTGTTCTATATGAGATTTGGCGTTTGGTGAAGTAATGGTAGGTGCTTCAGATGATTTGGGAGTGCTGAGAGTTTGGGTAGAAGGCACTGGATGAGAGGCGCGGAGACCCGTTGCAAAGGTAAAAGAATCCGTGGTGTTGGAAGACACGAATTTGCACTGCTTCAGAGGGCGACAGTTGAAAAGACGACAATTCTTTTTAGTTGCATTCTTGTTATAGCTAACAACAGTGCAATCACCTAAAACAAGAAAAGGGAAAAAAGAGTCAAATCCTCGCACGTAGAAAAAATACGAAAGAAAACAAAAACATTGTTGGTTGAAGAGTTAAAAAGTAGCAATGGAAGTGGTACAGTGACAGTGTACTGTACCTCCATTTAATGCACTTAAACTTTCAACAGTTATTTGAGGTTCATTCAAGATTACAAGTTAAAGTTTATAGAATTCAGTTAAGTTGTACTTGAATTTTCTTTATACATTAGTTATTGATGTGCCATATCACCACAATGTAAGACCAAAAGTTAAGGAATGATTTTGTGATGGCAATCAAGCTGGTTACTAAAAACGGCTAGTTTTTACAAAAATTGAAATTGCAAAATCCCTCACTTCAATCACCATTCATGCTGCTTTGAAAATAAAAATTGCATAGTTCATATTTAAATTAACAGTTTATGGGGCATTTACGTATGACCAATAATAAATTTATTGCAGCTACTTTGAGATACCCCACAGGGATACCGTTTAAATTAAATTTCAGCTTCTTTGGTTTATTCGTTAATAGAGATGTCTAAGCTGACGTCACATCACTTACATGCCAAATGAAAATTTATCAATGACCAAAAAAGTTATTAGTTACAACCAATTGGAATACATTTCATTTCAAAATTAAATGGTGTAATCAACTGGTTTCCATTAACAATACTGTTGTCTCTAACATTATATTACTGCAATTGGTTGAATGATAATAGTCAAGAGATATAGTTCGGTCTGTGGTTTTGGCATTTCTATGGAAATCTACGAGGATGAAGTTTAGTAGCGATTCTGTAGTCTATACTGATGTCATTTCACTTACCTGTCCACTTGCAATCAATTAGTTCGAGAGCAACCAATAGGAATACTTTTCTATTGGGATCGGAATATGTATCATCCAACAGGAATATTGCAATTCAGAATCATAAAATTACGAACGATTTATTTAAACCACTCAAGAACGCAGTTCAGTCTTTGGCTTGGGCATCTCTATTATTCATGGTTATTAATTACAACAATGCACTTTTTCTATTCACATTTGTTGCTATTGGAAACCACTTGGTCATCTGATGAATAGGTGCAAAATTTAAAGTAAAACAAGGCGCTTTCAGGCAATGTCAGTTTGGACATCTATATTGACAATATTTATCTTATTTAATGACACTTTATATCAATTATATCAAACAATAAAAAATTTCTAATTAGCATGTGAAAAACTAAAATTCTTCTAAAGTAAGTTAACAACAGAAAAATCAGATCAAAATTAAAGAATTGCATCAAATTACCGAAATCGAAAGCTAAATTACACGAAGACTTAAAATTTATGGGCCGAGATAGCCTGGTTGGTAGAACATTGGGCCCATGTCCAAGAGGTCGTGAGTTCGATCCCCGTGTAGTAAATGATTAATGATACACATTAAATCTGCCGGGTCACTAAGTCCTCTGTGTCCCCATAACGAATCATACCTCTGAGGGTACTGAGTTGGTGATTGATCGTTCGCTGGTTCTAGTTAAAATAATAACGATCTGTGGATGAATGAATGGATATGTGAGTGGATCGGCCCTATAGAAGTCTAATTCTTGGCAGTAGATGGCGCCACCATTCATATTTTGAGAATTTGATTAAAAAAAATTTTTAAATTTTTTTTAAATATCACCAATTTTAGTTTCTAAGAAAAACCTTAAGTAGTTCAAAAAAATGAAGAACATTTACCATATTTTCCTGAGCAGCAGTCTTCCATACATTTTTCTACAGTCTGAGCAGTGTAGATTTCAAGGAGGGCGACGTCTGCGTTGGCGAGTGAAGACCTCGATGTGCTGAGAACGCTGTTCGTGAAAGCCACCCCAGTGTCGCATGCCTCCAAATGCGTGATCACCAAAGACCATGATGTTAGAAGAATCAGAAGCAAGTACTGGTTCATGACTCCCTAAAAATAAACAAGAGCAATGAAGAATGAGTACACAATTCTCACAAAACAAAGTGTGAATTAAATGTACACTTTATTGAAAAGCAAAAGGAAAATGTAATTTTCAAACGGATTTCATACTCTAATTTTTGTTAAATTTCATTTCGATATCAGCTGCCAATGCATGGAGAAAACAAATTTTTAACAGAAATCGCAAGATGGAGTTACGTAAATTATACAGGGTGTGCCGTAGTGACCACTCTTAATATATATTTTTTTATAGTCCTTGTTAAAAAGTTTAGGGTTGAAAACTAAAATTGGAAATGCTTTAGAGATCTGACAAATCATTGTGAATGAAAGCAGGTGCACTAAGCATTAAAACCTGTTTGATTGCTGGAAAAACAAGGAGGAGTTTAAAAGATGATAATTATAAGTTCCAAGTTCCAACGGGTTTTGATGTTTTGTACTCACCATTTCATTAATAGTGATTTGACAGATTTCTAAAGCATGTTTCAATTTATTCCTATACCTTCCTAATAATTTACGACCCGCAAAGAATATAATTTTTTGTTTCAATTTTTAATCTGGATTTTTATAGAAATATATATAATAAGGATGATAATTACGAAATATTTTATATAAATAGGGTAAATATTAGGATAGAAGTAATAGATTTTCTCAGAAAATTATAAAAGAAAACTGTTCTTCAAAAAAATAAATTTTTTTTCTCTTTTCCTTTAAAAAAATAATATTTATAAAAACTTTTTAAGGATGTAATATTTCTAAAAAAGGTATTTTACGGTTAGCCTCGCGCAAGGAAATTTCAACTATTTTTTCTTATTTTACTTCAATTTATTTAATTTTTTATGAAAAATCATATTCTTCAGTGTTTAAAAAATAAATGAAATAAAATAAGTAGTAAAAAAATTAATAAAAAATATTTGTAAAGGTCTACATTTTTGGCGACTTTTTATTTGCACCCAGCAAATCGGAAAGTACCCTAAAAATAATGCTATATTTTTTTAAAAAAAAATTTATATATTTATAACAAATGCATATTTGGTTTCTTCGGTATAAAGAAGAAAAATGTCTGTACAATGCAATTTCTTTCTAATATTAAAGTAAAAAATTTAAACGCACTGCAGCAAAATTCATAGCCACTTAATTTGCATTATTTAGAAATTTACGCATTACCTCTTCTCTTCAAAAACAGATTTTAAAAATACTTTTTTCATTGATGAGTTTTTCTTGTGTTGATATACTTTTTCGAATCCCAAAGGAGTATTTTTTTTATTGAAGCTTTGCACATTTTGTATAGACTTAATAAAACTGTACATTAAATAAGATTATGTTAAAGTATAAAAAGGTAAGACAATTTGCGAAATTGAATGGGGTTTCTATTTATTTTTCATATCTTATCTGCCTTAGATCAACATCTATAAGACAATAATATTTAGGTACGTGTTTTCAAAAGTGTTATTAAGCGTGATTAAAGAGACGACAGGCTGGAAAAAATTATTGTTTTCATACCATTTATTTTTAGCTAATGTGCTACAATTAGTTTTAAAGCCAATAATTTAGATATAAAAATCAACAAACAAGATCTATTTCGTTAACATCATTAATTAAAATTTTAGAAGCGACAATAGCTTGAAATACATTACACTGTTAAAGAAATTGACAACAACAACAAAAATGACATTTACTACTTACTATCAAATAAATGATTTCTACGTGTTGGGCCAAAGTGTTAACGTTCTAAAGATTTCTCCAGAAAAATAAATCAAACAAAAGATGGCATGATATTGTTTAATTATTTTGATTTGAGCATATTTCAAATAAAAGAAAGACCTCATTATAAGTCAAGACTAAAGCATTCTATATTAGCTTATAGCTTTGTAGGAAGATAATTATGATCTATAATTAGATATAACTAATTTTAGTCCACAGTTAAAAGTAACGTATTACTGGGTACCTGCAATTTGAGAAGAAGTGAAGTAATTATGCCCAACTGAGTGGTTTAAATTAGATTTAATTGAATACCTCAAAGTGACGTCACGCACGTGTGTCGAAGCTGATTGGGTTCTGAATCAACAGTTGCCACTTGCAGTTATCCAATTATGAAGAGAAGTACGGACAGCCATGTTTAATGTTGCTCTTCATGTTAATTTGATTAGATAAACAGAAACATTTCAGAATGGCTACTATCAACAAAATGAACCCGTAACATCAGATATCTTACGGAACACCAATTTCTAACGGCATTTTGTCTTATACGTAAGAAAAAATCGATTTATTGGAAAAGAGCTAATAAAAAATTCCGTGCCCAATTTTTTAAATTTTCCATGCGTTTTAGGTATGGAGATGTCCATGTCAGAAGCTGAATATTATTACTGAATATATTAGAATAAATAAATTGTCGCTTGCGCAATTCATATTTTCATCCCAATAGAAACGTATTCCTATTTGTTGCTACCTGTAACTCATTGTTCATTGGTGGATTGCCAGTGATAAGTGACGTGACGTCAGATTAGACATCTAGAAAGAGAGTAGTTACAGCTATAGTTACTTAAGAGAAGTTGGCAGATTTGATTTTATATAGCTTATTTATATTGTAAACATTTAATTGTTATATATCAGATATAAGTTTCATAAAAGTAATAATCATCTGAAAAATATCCCTAAAGGTAGATCATAGGTTCGAACACCCTGACATGAATGATTTTCCTGGTTTTCTTTTTAGAGTAACACATATGTGGTGAGTTTCACCAAAAAAAGCTTTCCCCAGGCGAGTTTGTCCCAATGTCTAATCCAGAAATCCTTTTGTCTTCTGGGTTGGGTTCAACATCACTTTATAGTTGAATATTTATATGGATCAACAGTTTAACAACCGGGATAAAATTACGTAAAATTATGTTTGAAAAACAATTAAATTAAAAGGGAAATTCTTATATATCGATTCAATGCCGAGTTTAATGCACAAATAAGTTTTAGAAGCGGCTATACTGCACCCAATTCAAAAGATATTACGAATTTCAAGGAACACACGGTGTTATAAACTATATAAGCCGAGAGCAAAAGTGAAAAGGGAAGAGAGGAAGCAAGCGAAATAACAGACGAAAGAATACTAGGGTATCTTGGAGTTAAAGAAACTTCCAGTAATCTGAAGTAAATGTATTAAAGAGGTATATTGGAAAGTGTATTTCATTTGCAAGAAGAATGTTTGAAAAAATCCCTATCACAGGATTTTTGAAGTTTCAAAAACGTTTCGATCTTTAGAAACCAAATATTTTTTTTAACGTTTTTAAAGTAAATGGAAATTTCTTTTTACTAGAAACAAATACAAAATTCTACATTTATAAGTTTTAAGTTTAAATAAACTGTATAATAATTCCTTTAGCATTATTAAAAAAAATTGGATCGACCTTCGGAAGGTCAAGCCATGGTTGTGGGTGTGTCCAACACCACACCCTTTTATTTTTACCCAAAATCACTTCTTTCAGCATCAATCCTTTTTATCTTTTATCGGAGGAAGGATATTTTTTACCGGAATCAATTCCCATTTATTACATTGCATTTGCCATCATTTAGAAAAATGCTTACTACTGAAAAGATAAAAAGATTTTTATCACAAAATATTGAGATAAATTATAGGAGTTAGCGTCCTTTTCTAGTTGGTGTTTTAAATTAAGCGAGTAAACGTATTTTTTAATTTAAATAATGTTTGGAAATTTTGCGAAAAAAATTAGTTGTTTTTAAAGTAATTAAGTTTATTTTTTTTAAAAAATACTGAAATTTAAGAAGTATCGAATTAACCTAAGTCATATTCTGTAACCTCACGTTTTCTAAAATTTTACTGTTAAGGCAACTACTTCATCATATTGAACCTGTTTCAGAAGACGAGTATGACTGATTCGATTGTAAAAACAAAGTGGTTTTTGAAGTACATAATTTTTCATTTGCCAGATATGTGCTTTGTTTCACTTGAAGATTTTCATACAAATGTTTTTACGTAACGCTAGTTTAAATTTAAGAGCTTGGTAAAATGCAGTGATAAGTCGCAATTTTTTCCAGAGTTGATATTTCAACATCAAACTGTTCTTTGGTATTATTTCCAGCTACAAAACTTACAAGTTGCTAGAATTTCCACTATATAACATTAGAATAGATTGCATAATATTATTCAGTACATGGAAATCTTGTGATTTTTACCTGGAAAATTCTGTCCCGTACAATTTAAAAATGTGGTTTTTTATGTAACTTAATTTCTTGAATTATGTATTTTGTCCAAAATGACTTGGAACTTTGAAAAAAAAAAGAAAAAAAAACTGAAGTGGTTCGAATGATTGTGAATCGCTATTTGAATTTCGTAATTGAATCGTATTTTCGTGAAAGTGACTCAAGACTGCCTCTTTTTTAAAATAAAAAAAAAGTGATCAATATAACTCAATATAAAGTATATATAGTTTATCGTAGCAACTAGTGAAACAATTTTTAAACAGAGTGTTTTTAATTTAAGCTTTAGTTGGCGCAGTTAAAAGGAAGTTAAGTTCCCAACAGATTAATGATTTTTTTACTCATAATTGAAACAAAACAATCTATAAACGTACATCAAAATACATGAAATTTAATAAATAAAAATAAATAAACTTTCCAATCTTAATAATAGTGTATTAAAAATAGAAATTTCTTATATCGAACAATTTTATTAAAACTAGGCTAATAAAGGACCAAAAAAGTGAATTTTACATAGTTTTTACAATATGTATGAATACTTTAAATTAAAAAGATCCTTTTACCTAATAAAAACTAGGAAAACCAAGAACTACTTACATTCGAAACATAAGTTAACACTTGCAATATTTCATAGCTGATAGAATTTATAAAAGCCTCGAAAATATTTCTTACTGGGGGAAAAATAAAAAATATCGCAACGAAAAGAATTAGGGTTTCTGACTTGAACTTTTGAATAGTTTTCATACGCTTTTCTGAATCAGCAGTTAGTAAAATCCGTCGTAACTACAAAAATTACTAAATAGTTGAAATTATTATAATAATAAGCAATAGGTGAATAATGTAATTTAACTTTTAATGAAATTTAACTTTTTTCAAATAATTAGTAAAAACATAAGCTCTTAAATTATAAACAAAAGAAAAACTCATTATTACGATTTGCTAAAAAAAAATGAAGTTATATAAGGGAAAAGTTTTAATTATATAAATTTATAGCCAGTCAAACGTGGGCGAAAAGGAAATCAAAACTAGATGAAGCAATGCTCTAATAATTAAATTCACACTTTTTTTTTAAGTTGCTAAGCATGTCAAGTGAAATAAAAAGATGTCATTATGTTTTTTTCCCCGAGTATAGGATTTCTCTGTATGCAGATGTGGAAAGTTGACAGCTACAATACTTAAAACTCGCGAGTGATAAAAATAATTATATGGCAAAGTTGGCGATGAAGTAATTGACGACGACTTTAAAGAAGATCATATTATGGCAGCATTAACGTCAAGAAGAATTTGCGCCAGAGAAAATAAAATTTTTATGCCAGAAAATCGAAAACTACGCAGTTATTCATATTAAATAATATGTAGAGATAAGTTATGACGAAAAAAAAAAACTTATATCACATTACTCGGTGGTTTATGTCAGTTGTTAGTTAAATTTCAAGTTTTATTTAAAATTCGAAACATAACTAGTTCCATAAAAATAGTTCAAGAAAGATCAAGCATTAAATTACAATTTGGTTTTTTTTACATCGTTTTCACTCCCCCCCCTCTATAACATCAGTTTTTTCCTTATTGCTTAATGGAATGCATGAAAACTTTATGGTTGTGAAACTTTCGTGCATTTATGAGTCAAAATTTGTGAGTTTTTTTCAAAACTTTAT
Organism: Parasteatoda tepidariorum; assembly: GCF_043381705.1. Classification (NCBI taxonomy): domain Eukaryota; kingdom Metazoa; phylum Arthropoda; class Arachnida; order Araneae; family Theridiidae; genus Parasteatoda; species Parasteatoda tepidariorum. The sequence goes on along the minus strand of NC_092213.1, from coordinate 55,163,083 downwards.
TCCTTAAAGTGGTTGGAAATGGATTATCAAAACAATTAGAAATGTACAGAAATAAAGTATTAATTTTTCAATAAAATTTGTAACTATATATATTTTTTCTACTTGAAATTAAACATTTAATGACTAGAACAACAGTCCACTTGCAAGTGACGTCATCGTAGGTAAATCATGGCATTTTTCTATTCAGAAGCCAATCAGATTAGACACTCACGCGTGACGTTGCTTACAATTAAATCTGATTTAAATCACATGGTTTGGTATAATCCCTTCACTTCTTTTCGAGTTGCAAGCAGGGTTCGTGATTTTTTTGATTTTTTTAAAAAAAATCAAAAGAATCAGATTTTTTTGATTTAAATCGGATTTTTTTGATTTAAATCAGATTTTTTTGATTTTTATTCAAATACACTGTAAGAACTTTAATTTATGATT
>NC_092213.1:54892435-55162601 GCF_043381705.1 Parasteatoda tepidariorum | reverse complement strand
CTTGTATTGCCTATAATTTAATGACTAGAACAACAGTCCACTTGCAAGTGACGTCATCGTAGGTAAATCATGGCATTTTTCTATTCAGAAGCCAATCAGATTAGACACTCACGCGTGACGTTGCTTATAATTAAATCTGATTTAAATCACATGGTTAGGTATAATCCCTTCACTTCTTTTCGAGTTGCAAGTACCCAATTCGGGAGATTAGGCATTATTTGCTCAAAAATAGTATTAAAAACGAGCATCTATTTTTCACAGTTACGATCACAGTAAAGGAATTTCAAAATTTTCAAATGACTACTATTACTTTTTTAGAGAAACGTGATCATCACATTAAAAAAAAACTTTTTTTTTCCAAATGGCAGGCACTGAACTTTATTCCTCGCCTTAGAAGATGCCGGAATTGTTACTCATTTTACGTTACCCAGTGGGCACCTGTGAACCAAAGTCACGAAGACGAGCAACATTACCCACGCCACACTGCCACAAACCCGTTCATAGGCTGGGCCACATTCACACATCACACACAACAGAGGACAACACAAGAGAGAAACATCCATGCCTAGAGCGGGATTCGAACCCGCAGCCATTGGCTTCGCAGTCAAGCGCGCTAACCGCTCGGCCACCTGGCCGGCTTTAAAAAAAAAAAAAAAAAAAAAAAAAAAAAAAAAAAAAAAANAAAAAAAAAAAAAAAAAGAACTTAAAACGGAGTTAAAACAGTATTTTTAGCACGAACAGGGACGATGCTTGGCAAAGAAAATGAGTAAGCAAAATACAGAATACAAATAACAATATTTTCTTATTTGGAGTGCGTTGATCAGAAAATTGTGAGGATTACATATTGATGAAAAAAAAGTAAGTTTTTCGATTTGAAAATTTTGAAGATCTTTCATTGCTACTGTAATTGTGAAAGGATAATTGTTTTAATACTATTTTGAACACAAACCTCATAATACCTTTACACAAAATTTTATCCAATTTTCTCGAAAGGTAGGCTTACTAGGAATTTACATGTTTATAATTCATTTGCTAATAAATTTTATATAGAAATATTTGTAACTAATTCATATTCTAAAATATTGAGTTACACGAAAAGCAATTTAGTTTTTTTATATATAATATTGAAATACGATCTTCCTGTAGTACATAAATATTTTATTGAATAATATATTTCCTATTCTGGTCCAATACCTTTTTCCCTTTTCATGGTAGTAGCATGATTTCCTGCTCATAAAAGTTTTGATATTTTGTTGGTAAAAAAACTGATCTAGGTAATTTCTGACCTCCCGATTTGAAGTAAAGGTTTTACCGTCTAAAAAATATTTAAAGACCGTAACATTGCTGTAGACTTGCCATTTACCGGTCCTAGTGATGATGTGCTTCAAACACGGATCATTTTCTTGACGTATGAAAAGCAAATCACAGACGTCAACGGACGGCATAAATTTCTTTCCACAAGAACATGAAGAAGCCATAAGTCAAGCTTTGAGATTAATCCTAGACGTTTCAAATTAACATGAACGGTCGAATTCGATAGACTTAATCTCTCTGCAATCCATCTAACGAGTTGTTACCCTCCGGTTTGTGTTAATTTATGCCTTTATCACGTCGATATCAGCTTCATGTGATCTTCCAGAACGTGGTGTATCTTCAACATAAAAGTTGCCTTATAGAAACTTGGCATACCAGTTTTTGCACTAGCGTGCTGTCAATACATATTCTCCATATACACTGGATAATTGTTCTTTAAACAGCATTTTTTTTTCGATAGTAAAAAAGTAAAATATTTCAAAAAATCTACTTTTTACTTTTCATATTTGAACGGGTACCAATCAGAAACTACGGCCAAGAACCAATCGAACTTTTTCCCAAACAAGCCTTGCTACATCAGCTGTCAAAATATATAATGATTATGCGGCTTAAGTGTGAAGTTAACTGCGAAAAAATACAATTAAGTCATCAGTTGGAAAAAAACTTTCCGAACAACCCAATAATACGTTATTTGAATCTCTTATAGTAGAAAAACTCCAGCACAGTAAAAAGTGCTACGGATTATTTTTCATCTCAGAGTTAAAAAAATATCGAAAAAAACTACTAAAATGAATTTTTAAAACATCTTCAAACTTGCTTCTTATCAAAATTACAAAGCTGAATTAAGAACGCCGTAAAGAACAAAAAGTAAGGAAAAATATTTTTCTGTCACTTGATTATAGGCTTATACTGCATTAGGATTTATTCCATCTTTTAAGCTTCATAGTATAAAACATAAAACTCAAATTTAAAAGACAAATTAAAAGGTAGTAAATATTTTTAAACACCTTATATACTTCCAAATTTCACTACATATATGCTAGACTACGCTAATTTTTTATAATAATAATCTCTATCTGACTACGTTGGTGTCGCGGACAAATTTAGATTTATGAAAATAGTGCTTGAAATTTACTACATAAATTCTGCAATGAAAATAGTGCTTCAAATTTACTACATATATTCTGCAATGAAAATAATGCTACAAATTTATTCCATAAATTCTGCAATGAAAATAGTGCTGCAAATTTATTACATAAATCCTGCAATGAAAATAATGCTGCAAATTTACTACATAAATTCTGCAGCTAGACTTGTATTAAATGATTGCAAAAAATTCACAGCATTCTAGAGTGCTGTTATATTTTCGTTGATATGTATTCAGTTTACATTAATAAAAAATTATTAGTGATAGAGAAATACTTTGCAAACTAAACCTTTATACTATACTTAAGAAGAAAAAAAAGTAATGTTTAAACAAGAATTATTTAAATATAACATTTTAAGCAACATTGATGAAATATAGACAAGAGTAGCTATTCATTTTACTCCTTCAAAACCCTTCGCTTTACCGAAGCTCTGAAAAGAAAATTTATGTTTAAAACTTTTTAGCAGAATTATAAAATCAATTTCCTTATTTTAACAAAGACAAGCTCAATCCTTAAAAATAAGGCAAACAACTCCCATTTTAACTACAGCTATCAATTACTTTTTAAAAAGGATTAGGACAAAACCTCAATAAATTTTAGAAAATAGGGCTTTTCCGCCAAAGAGTTAGGTTTCGACTTTTAAGAATGTTCATCATAAAAGGAAGGAGCTACTAATAAATAGTTGGCGGAAAAGAAAGTTTTTAAATAGTAAGGCTACTATCCTTTTTTTAAAAAAAAAGAGTTAAAAGCTAATTATCTGTCTTTTTAAAAAAATTTAGACACATTACCGCCATTTTTCAGGCGTTGACTGTAGCAAAGGAAAATATGTTTGACCTGCGATAAATGAAGTTGCTTCTAAACAATAAAAAAAATTTAAAATATAACTTTCTTTTGGCGTAGTTATTTTTCAGGATATATTTTCGCAAAATAATGGCAATAGAAATATATATCTCTATTGATTTTTTAAAAATATTAGATTTTAAACTTACACCGTAAAGGGTTTTGAGAAAACTATTGCGTAAAAAAATAGTTTTCCCTTTAAAATTGCAGTTCATCCGTTTTAAAAGACATGGTCTTTATAATGTTTTAAATTTGTATCAAACAGTTATTTCAAAACACACACCAATTGCAAGAACAAAATGGCATAGTTAAAGGAAGAAATTTAAGGAGTTTTAATTATATTAGTTTTTAAATCATTTAGGTCTGCCTTCTAAAAAACGTATCAAATTTACAGCGATGACACAAACGTAATCGTTTTGTTTCAGGCAACGTATTAAATTGGGTGTTAGAAAATTATGGTAACGGTCAAATATCTCAAATAGGCATCAGCTTAAAATCTTAAAACTCATGGGTGACATATCTGCAAAAGAAGCATTGCAGGAAGCTAAACTTGACTCAAAATCTTATATGAACCCTTTTTTTTAATTGCAGATTCGGATTCTCCAAAAATAAAATGTACTCCAATTGGATCTACGGGCTCTTGAACATTCATTCACAGATAGCGCTCTAATCGGAAGTTAAAAATGAGTCAAGAAATAGCTATCAAATCAAAAACAAGAACCAATAAAAATAGACTAGTTTTTTATGATAAGGAAAAAAACATGTGTTAGAATCTCCTTGCCGTCATGTTAACCGTGGGACGTCTTCGCGGTTTTCCTCTCTATGTAACGCAAATGTGAGTTAATTCCATCAAAAAGCTTTCCAAAAAGGCAAATTTCTCCCAATACTTAATCTCGAAACCCCCTTGTCTTCTGGTTTAATACTTTTCGGCACATTGTGTACAAATTATGAAACAAACATTAAAAACAACTAAAATTTCGTGAACTTATCTTCCGATAATGAAATAAATAATGCTTTGAATACATATATAACCAACAGTTTCGTAAACATATAATTCAAAAATTGTGCTATATCCATAAATTCCTTTTAAATAAATTAAAGTTATAAAGAATTCTCGAGCAAGTCAAATTCGGTTCAAACTATCCAAGTAGTACTTATTCAACATGTACTTAAACATATAATAAAGAAAAACGACAGAATTCCAATAAATAGCTAGAAAAACCATTCAAATATTCAATCAGGGAATGCTATAAAAGAACATTCGATTCTGAAATTGAACTAAATGATCTCAAAATTGAAATATTTCTATTTTTCAGTAATGCCCAAAGCAAAAGAAACGATCGGTTGTAAAATTTCTAAAGCTACCTCCAACATCTAAAAATAGAAAAAGTACCCTTTAAACTGCCAAAAAAGTTTCCACACAGGCCTAATCTTTAATGCATTTTTGATGGCTTACAACTATAAAGGTCTCATTTTAAAACCACCTTCAAAAATTGATACAGATATATTATTTAAGAAAGCAATATAAAAAAGAGAGATTGGAGTTTTTTTTTTAAAAAAGAATTTAGGTTAGACGTAAAAGTAATGAGTTGAATATCATGACTTAGAAAACATAAATTATTATGTTGTTTCCAGAATTGGGCAAAGCAATGCGTTTATTGATAAGATAAAAGTAAAATGATTGAGAGTTGCATTCATGAGAATTGGCAGAACTTTTTAGAATTACCTATTGTTGCTAAAATAAATCAAGTTTTCTTTTGTTGAAAAAATTATTAAAGTTATAGCTGTTTTGATAAAGATATTAATACAGAAACTCTCTTCTAAAAGTGGGTTATTTTATTTTACGAACGAAAACGAATAAATACTCGGTAGAAAATGAGATCCCAAGCAAGGAAGAAGTTTAATTTTTTGAAGTCTCAAATCATTCAAAAATCATAAATGTTCAAACTTTTCAAGAATAACATTTATTTGAAATTATAATTATTGAAGTAACCATTTCGTAACAAATTAAATAGTTCCTTACTTATATGCAAAACGTTCATTAGTGACCAGTATTGACGTATTTTTTAAAAATAAGTTAATAATTAGAAGCCGACATGCTTCGAACGCTCATGTACAGGCGCCCATTCTCAAGACTCACCAGGAGTGAATGACTCATGGCGAGAATTTTTAAATGCTCGAAATATATCGACATTTATTAACATTTTCTTTTTTTTTGAAGCTGATGAAGTTTATTATCTTTGAGCTTCAGTTTTTTCCTTACGCTTGAGCTAACAAAAATAAAAAAAAACCCGACAATTATTTGTTGTTGTAGTTCATTTACGTCGCACTAGAGCTGCACAATGGGCTACTGGCGACGGTCTGGGAAAAAGCCCTGGGGATGATCCGAAGACATGCCATCACAATTTTTATCCTCTGCAGAGGGGATGGCACCCCGGCTTCGGTAGCCCGAAGACCTGCACGCGAAGTCGAGCACTTTACGGTAGAGCAGTTTAACGAGGACCAATACCGCACACCCTCGGTCCCTACGCAGACTGATCCAAGTGGTCACCCACCCGCACACTGACCGTAGCCAGTGATGCTTGACTTCGGTGATCTGCTGGGAACCGTGTCTTAACGATCAGTCCACTGCGGGACCTGACAATTACTTAGAAGGAATGTTTAATTTAAGGAAAAACCAAAATTAAAGTGCAAATAAAAGTAAAACAAAATAAATTAGTATATTATCGAAAAAGAACCTACTTGGTAGCATAAAAAAAGAGAATTATAGAAACGTAAAAATATAATAAAACAATTGCTTGAATAGTTTAACGAAACACGCGTGGCCAGATAATTAAAATTTACTTGCAAAATTGCGAAGTTTAGGTAGATATATCAGATATTGAGATATATTAAGACGTTAAAAATTTTGGCTACGTATTCTGCAGCTCTTTTTGTTCGTTAGTAGTCTTTGTAGTGACTGAAAAATATCAAAACGCTACTTCAGATAATCTTTATTGTTACAAGAGTTTAATTCTAGAATATATAAAGATACCTCTTAGAAAACTAGTGTCTACGTTTTAGTTTTTACTATTCAGTTATTAAAATATATTTTGAATAATTGATAAATATATTATTCCAAATGTATGCATACTTATGCTCATTACTGAAATTGAATAAACTGTAGAATGAGTAAACTAAACAATAAAATTAAAAATTAACCACATTCTATCTGAAATGTGTTTGTATAAAGCTTGAGACTCGTTTAAATGTAATATTTCATTCAAATTGTTTCTAGTAATTGACTATCAATGAAAATTCCGAATGAAATTTTACACTACTCTTGCGTAAGTCAAGTTCCTTGCAAATTTACCACATTTAGGCATTAATCGATTCCCTTTAAATAATTCATTTCATTGTCCCCGAATTATTTTTTCAAAATAATTAATTACCGAGAGTGAGGGATTAATTACTGAAGTAATTTCTTAGCTTCTACTAAATAAAAAACAATTGAAGCTTCAGATTCTTTTGCAAAAAAAAATACGTAGAATATGGTATAAAAATGTATGCCTCATGATTATATGTATAATATTATATATTATATTTTATTATATACACATAGTTCGAGAAAATCAGTTCATTAAAACGAAAGTTAGTCAATATACCTTTTTTTTGTTCAGCGCTATTGCAATCATTCATTTGATTGTACCATATCAGTTTTTGTAGCAGAATTGCAGAATTTTTCAGAATTTATCTGTAGCACAATAGCCATAAATTCAAATTTGTCTGTAATTCTTACGCCGCCAGACAGAAACTTAAAATTAGGTTTAATCTAATGTGTGTGCAGCAAAATTAGCACATTTGAAGTAAATGGAAATTATACATGAAATATTAAAAATTTGTTATTTTAATTAAAAGAATTTTATACACTTTCATACGATGAAGTAATTAAAGTTAAACAAATATAGAATGAATTCCTATACCATCTATAGGTAAGCAGCCAGCATTATATAATTTATATAACAAAATATTTATATTTGGTGTTGCTATTTTTATAAATTTCTATCCAAAGTAATTAAGTTGTTCCGCATTTTTATCTTGTGCCCAGTGCATCAAAAAGGAATATAGCAAAAGAGAAATTTTGTTATATATATATAATTTTTAAAGAAATGATTTCTATTCGCTCATCTTAAGTACCATAACATAACAAAGCAAAATTATGTCGTAAAAAATGAGCATTTGGCATAGTTACAACTCCATCAACACAGTTATCCTGATAACCGGTGGAAAAAAAACTAAAGCCAAAAGTGAGAATCATCTCTAGTTTTTCTATCTCTAATATATATATATTAGAGATAAAAGAACAGGTAAAAAAAGAATAGGTAAATTGTTCTCTGGAGCATTTCTAGTTTTTCCATCTTTAAAAGCACAATTGAAGGATTTGTAAATATGCCCGAAAGGTCTTCAGACAATATGACAAAACTCTCCAACTTTATGAATATCAGACGTTTTTTGCCATCCTTTCAAAATTTGAAACAATCTGTGACGGTTACAAAACAGCCCTAGGCGAAACACATTATGCAAAGTCTTTATTAACATTTTGGATATGAAGTATACTGATTTAAAAAAAAGCCTCGTTTGTAGCCTCTATTTATTACTTGTCAGGTTTTTGAAGACGTTGCATATTCAGAAAAGAAAATTAGCAGGGTTTCTTGAAAATAAAATTAAAAACAATTGCTTGTTTAAACTTTTGTTTTTTCATGAAACTTTTGATGCACGAAACAAATTTAAAGGTTTTATTACGCTTGTATTTAACCCTTTGGCGCAGAATTTCTTTTTTCATTAGTTTGCATTAATTTAGGCCAAAATAAGTTAAAAATATTATATTTGGCATTTTAATAATTTATGGTTATGAAATACAATATGAAACACCGCGTCCTTTTTGAGTTAAAAATAAAATCTTCCTAACAGGGCTCAATTCTAAACATTAGTTTTTTTTTAATTTTGTCCTTATTTTCAGTTCAGATCTAAGAGAAAGTTATTCATCATGGAAATTTCTAAAATTTATAAAATAAATTGATAAAATTTTGAATTTGTAAGAAACATGTATGAAGCTCTAATATGGGCTATTTTATTTCATTTTATGATCATAATTGAAAAGTCGACCGGATTTTTTGTTTACTACTACTAATGTTCAACTCTATAATTTTGTAATTCTGTCTCGTAATTTTGAACACAATCCAGAAGAGAAGGGAACTCCTGGATCAAGTATTGGGAGAAATTTGCCTTCGGAGAGGATTCTTTGATGGAACTAACCCGCATTTGCGTTAAATGGAAAGGAAAACAGCGAGAACCTCCCACGGTTAGCCTGAACCAATGTTCCGTCTACCACTGAGTATATTTCATGTCAGCACTGTGATCGGTGCAAGCCGGATGCAAAATTCGTATCGACCAGCCATCCCAAGGACTTAAACCCCCGAGCCACCCTGGCTCTATTGAAACCTTTGGAAGCATTTACATAAAATTAGATGTAATGCTAGCTTTAATTTTAGTTTACAACTTTTAGTTGTTAATTGTTCGGAGTATTATCTTCACCGAATACTAAAATGTGTTCGTTTCAGAAGATTCAGGAAGACAACAAACTGCAGGTATTTATAAGTATTAAAAATGATATAGGAGTTCAAAATGCCACTATTAGCACACTCTATTGCCATTTTTCTTGTGCTTTTCGCTTGTAACCGAAGAAACTTAATTTCCGTTTTTCATCAAGTAAAATGCCTACCGGTTTTTTTCCTGTCAACTACTCCTTCAGTTGAACTGAAACAGTGGATAAATTGAATCACCGAGGATTTGTCGGGCACTCTTGCATCAGGATGTTTCTTTTGCATAACCTTTAAATAACGCGAGAATATGACTTTAGAGCAAAATAACACTCCAACGTGAGTATTTGCTGTTCTTGGCTAAGCAATGAGTTTTTCGTCTGAACAACAAACGCTTCGCAAGATCACAAATATCGCACAAAATGCGTAGGAAGTGTCAACTACCCCGAGGAAATTGAAATTCGATGGTTTATGTTCAATTACGGGACGTCAAACTTAGATGTGCGCGACTTTAAACTGATCCCGCATTTAACAGTGAACTTTTATGAGGAGTTATTTTAAAAATTATTAGTTGTAGCTATAACTAAGCGATGAGAACAGTTGTGAATGAAACGAAATGATGTATTTACTAAGTGTTGAAGTAATAGTACTAGTTTCAATTGCTATTGTGCTTATTTTTTAGAATAATTGTGTTTTATTTTGAAGAAATGGTTTCATATCATACGAGACAAGCATTCCTCTTCTTTTAAATGGACATTTTTTTTTGTTAAATTAAATGTCCACTTCAGTTGTTCATTTTCCCAAAAATGCTAACAAATTTATTAAAAAATGCTATTTATTTATTTATCCGGCTTGCACCGACCACAGTGCTGACGTGAAATATCCTCAGTGGTAGACGGATCATGGGTTAGAGTCCTCTTGTCGTCAGGCTAACCGTGGGAGGTTCTCGTGGTCTTCCTCTCCATGTAACGCAAATGCAGGTTAGCTCCATCAAAAAGTCCTCCACGAAGGCAAATTTCTCCCAATACTCGATCCAGGAGTTCCCTTGTCTTCTGGATTGGGTTCAAAATCATAAGGCTACGGAGTTGAACATTGGTAGTCGTAAACGCAAAAATTGGGTCGGCAGTTAAACGATGGTTATAAAATATAATTTTTAATACTAAATTCATGTAATAAAAAGAAAGTAAAAATATGCTTGAAAATATGACTTAAAAGTGTGAAAAAAATGGGAACGATAGTGTGGTTGCATATTTGGTTAGGCTGAAGAAATGAATCAATTAAGAAAATTAACTATGGTCCTTTAAAAGCAAACATTTCTAACACGATTTCATTTATTTTTTAATATTTCGTCTCATCTGTAAAATTATTTTCAAATCTTGGACAAATTTTGTAATCTTAACTGGTTAATCACTGTGTTAGACTACAGGAAAGGTATCTGAAACTAGAAGAGTTTTCCAAAACAAGACCTTTTTTTACCAAGAAAGCAAGTCTTCAAAAAAATTGAGTGAGCTTACATTTTGTACATATGGAGGTCTGATTTCCGTGGTCAAATTTAAAACACTAATTAATCGGTATAATTATGCATTTAATTTGATTATTTAAATTTAATTAAAAAGCATTATCATAAACAAGTTTATCGTTTATCACAAACAAGTTTTATTCCAACAGAGAGAAAATCAGCAGTGTGTATTTTCAGGGTGCGCAGCCAAATTATTCAACAAGAAATAAGCACCTTTTAAGCACTTTTCAAGCACTCAAAAAATATTTAAGCACTTTAAAAAGATATCATAATTAGGTAGGGTTGGAAAGTATTTGACGGTTTTATCTTGCTTTTACCGTCATGTCAAAAAAAAAAACCTTTTGACTTTGTTTTTGACAATTGTCAAAAATCATGAAGTTTTGAATCATGCAAAACGAATGGTATTTTCATACGCTACGAACTGACAATACGCCGAAACAGATTGGGGTTGAATTAATTGTGAATAGAACAATGTGAACCACGTCTTTTTGCATAATTCAAAGCGAAAATCAACTTGGTAAAGGAAAAATCTCATTTTAAAAAAGGGAAAATTAAGCACTTTTTAAAAACACCGAAAGAAAAAAGCACCTTTAAGGGCTTTTAAAAAACGATACGCACCCTGATTTTTTATATTCTATTTTCGAACTTTTGCTCATTAACTTTCCAAAATTGTTCCGAACCCAATCGGGCACCTAAGATGAAAACAAAGTACCGTTAATTGAAAAAAAAGAAAAAATAATTTCGACAAAAATAACTGGTTCATAACTAATCCTCTAAATCATTCGCATGTGTTGTCTTTTGTGCGAATTTTCACAAATAAATCCGGGAAACACGGTTGAAGGTTTCAGCATTTTCATCATCCAACTCCCGTGGGACCATTTGGAATGACCCACGAGAATTTTCCCGAGGCCATTAGGTTCCAACACTTGCGAAAGTATTTTGCCAGAGCTTAGGTAGATAACATAAATAATGAAATAAAGACAGATTTACCTGAATCCGTGATACAATTAAGGTCAAAAAGTTTTGTACTCTCGGGGATATTTTTGGCACTCTTTTGGCGAGCAGGACATAAAATGTTGGCAAGAATAGCCTGCTTTCAAATGTTAATTTTGGATTACTACATAATGGCAAATGTTACGTTTCGAAACTCGATAACATACTAGAGAATTCGAGTAGAATATAATGCAGCTCATAATAATTTATTCCTCTAAAATATTGGTGATATGGTATATTTGCATTTACGTCGTCGAAGCTAAATATGAACTAAATTTAACAAAATGTTTCAAAATATGTATTTAGCTAGACCAAATAGAAAAAGATTTCAAAGTGTGAATTGTGTATGTTTGCAAACAAATTAGTATAGTATTATTTTTAATGCATTTTTCATTCTAAAATATTTATAAGCTTTCATTGGTATTGTAAGTGCTTCGCCTCCTCTCCCTAAAAAATTAAAAAAATAAAACTGACGATATGAAAATAATAATAAAAACAGTTTGTTAGTTTGTTGGGTTTTGTTAAGGTAACCGCATTCTTTTAGAAATATTCACGAAATTCATCAAATGTCACTGCTGACTGGAAATCTATAAAACAATTCTTTACGATTAGTCAGATCTTTCTGCCCGAAATGTTTGCACGGCTATTAAATTTATGCTTAGATTGCCCCAAGGTTGTTTTTGAAAACGACTTTTTTTAAAACATCGTTTTAAAAATTTTAACTTAGCAGCGCCACCAATTGACGAAATTTGCAACCAACTTTATTATAATACATTTCTAGTTTCCTAATAAGGGGCAGCAAATCGTACATTTTATACCTTGCTGATTTTCTTTAATTGCTTTTTCAAATCGGTCGCTTTTAGAACTCCCGGTATATAAAACTGAATAATTAAAGTCCATTACAAAAATACAAAATCTGCATATTAAAAGAACCTGAAAGGTTATATTAAACTACAAAAGAACATATCTGAAATTGATTAAGACAATGTACCGTAACAAAGCATAAACATTTCATTAAAAATTGTAATGCATATAGAGATTGATCTTACTATTTAAAATTTTAAAGATAAATTGTTCTGACGATGTACCAATTAAATTGCTTCGTTATGGTTACGATTTGTTGAATAATTTTTTAAAATCTAAAATCGATATATTTCAGGATTTTTTTACTTCTCCCTATAATTTACCATTCCTCATTTCTATTATTATAAAACTAAATTCTAAAATTAATATTTGATAACGCTTTTGAATTTCATAAGTTCCTAAAAAAAAGATAAATATTGACCTAATTTTTAAATTCAATACGAAATAATCTTTTATTTAAGTTTATCATAAAAAGACTTAGTTTAGAAATATTTTTTTGAAATTCTTTTTTGCAAAAACATTTGAATTTGACTCTGTTTAGAAAATCAGTTCTTAATTAAGATTTCAGCATAAGAAAACAACTATTTAATTCTATGCTGAATGCAAAACATATGCTGATGGGCTTGCGTAGTCAACATGTTGATACGGAACATGTTGATTCGAATAAGACATCCTGAATCAGATGATGTCATATTCGAATAAGTAGAATCTTTATTTTATTCGAAGCTTTTTTTCAGTGAGATTTCAGGTTTTTTTTCAGGTGTTAAGTGGTTTTAAAAGTTTTCCCCAAAAGAACTGAAAAACAAAATTAAACATTAACTTTATGAATGGATGAATAAATAAAAATTTATTTTTAAAAATCATGCAGTTATTTAAAGTTTTTCGTTTATTCAGGTACAATAATTAAGTTTAATTTTCCTTTTGTAGCAGCTTTAAAAGATCAATAAAAAACAATAACAATAAATCTGCTTAATTTGTTGCAGACGCTCTATAGAACAGGAATGCATAAAAAAAGAAAAAAGAAATAGCTTTTGATCTCATATCTTAGCAGAAGCTTCTGTTTATTTTTTTCGCGACAATTTGCGATTACGCATAATCGCATAAGAATCTTCTTAGTCATTTCTATCTTAACTTTGGAGATGAAAAAATACTTCGAGTATCGAAACTATCGAAATAAAAGGCTCTCGCGTAAGACCTGTATTTGGAGTTTGACATTTGGGAATAAAATAAATATTTTTATTCTGGATAAAAATTTACATATGAATACCTGTTTGGAGTAAACCAGAAAAAAAGAATATTTATATCCTACTCATATAATGCAGAATGAAAAATAAAATGCAAGTGTAGATGCATTGCTATAGAATAAATTTGAATGCATTAGTCTAATGTTGCCTTACTGAAATATTCAGAAGAAAAAACTTTAAATAAAGGTTAGCTCTACTCAATCTATTGAAGTGTTCAAACAATTTTAAATAAATACAGGACTTCTTTATATTTCTCGTACTTGATAGATTAAGAAAAATTAATAAGTATCTGTATTTTATTAAACGATTATACGTATGTAGCAACAATCCAAATTTTTTCCCCCGCTGTGGGAACGAAGAGCTAAAACAAACTGAGCTATAAGCTTAGCAGAAAGAATAAATTAAAAGTGAACTGTTTATCTTAAACTGCGATGTATTTTTGCTTAAATTGCATTAATAATGCTTAGTAATTTACGGAATTAACTTAATAATTTACGTAGGATAGAAAGCTTTAATTCTGTTGCAGCTCTGTTTCCAAACACCTAAAATAACATTTGAGTATGTAGGGAAATTATATAAATATTTAGGAGAGCACAGTTTCATGCTAAGCAAGTTGCATGGAGTTGCTTAGATCTAGTTTTTCTTTTGCCCCTGGAATACAATCTCCATTCCTCCTTTTTTTTCTCATAATCTCACCAATTTCTCTGGAATTTACACCATTTAAGAGGTCTTGATAGAATAAAAGGCTTAAAACATTGAAATTTAGAATTTTGAATTATGCATTACACATTTTAGAACTTTATTTTCTGTTGTTGTTGTTGTCGTAGCAAATTAAGGGAAGAGGTGAGATTGTTCTTGTTCTCAAGTGGCGCCATCTATTGTTAATATTCTTTATTGGTAAAATTAATAATTATATGAGATAAAACAAAAAAATGAGATAAATTATTTGTAACTAATTTTCTTTTAAAATAAACCCAATAAGTTACTCTTTATTCTGAGAAATTTTTCTACGTTTCCTTTCTAATCAGAAATACATAATACTTTTCNAAATACATTAATAATGCTTAGTAATTTAAGGAATTTACTTAATGACTTACGTAGGATAGAGAGCTTTAATTCAGTTGCAGTTCTGTTTCCAAACACAAAAAAATAACATTTGAGTATGTAGGAAAATTATATAAATATTCAGGAGAGCACAGTTTCATGCTAGGCAAGATGCATGGCGTTGCTTAGATCTAATTTTTCTTTTGCTCCTGGAATATAACCTTCCTTTTTATCTACTTTATTACTATGCTTTTCTTTTTCTCATTATTTAATACATTTCTCTGGATTTTATTCAATTTATGAGGTCTTGATAGAATTAAAGGCTTAAAACTGTTGATTCTCAAAACATTGAAATTTAGAATTATGCATTACACATTTTAGAACTTTATTTTTAAAGGACTACGAATATATTCATACAGAGTTGGATTAAAACAAATAATCCATTGAGAGAATAATGCGAGCTCGGATTGTGAAAGGTTTCGTAAGGAACAGCGAAAGTAGACCTGGTGGAGGGAGAATGGCATGCGAAACAAGCAAGGGGTGGTATTCACTTGTGTTGGATAACATAATTAAGGATAAAAAAATGAACTTGAATGTATCATTCAATAGTCAACCTTCAACAAATTAAAAAAAGCTACTGTTATTAAGTTTCTAAAATAATTTTGAATAAATATAGGACTATGACTGTCAATATTATGTTGTTGTTGTCGTAGTGAATTAAAGGAAAAGGTGTGATTATTCTTGTTCTCCAGTGGCGCCATCTATTGTTAATATTCTTTATTGGTAAATTAAGTAAAATTAATAATTATATGAGATAAAACAAAAAAATGAGATAAATTATTTGTAACTAATTTTCTTTTAAAATAAACCCAATAAGTTACTCTTTATTCTGAGAAATTTTTCTACGTTTCCTTTCTAATCAGAAATACATAATACTTTTCGCGACTCAAGCTATATACATAGTTAATATAAAATATATCTGGGAAAGGACGATTCAAAGTTCGCACAGATACTCAACAGCAGAAACTTCAGAATTCTTGCAAAAATCGAGGAATATTTCGTGAGATTATTGTTGTTATTATTGGCAGCATGAAATATTTTAATGTCCGTCCCCCGTAAGAAAACGACTGAAATTTCTTAGGACGTGGGGATGTGATTGTGCTTGCGAATTGTCATTGGCCCAAAGCTTTTCCTAACCTATTACGCTTCTCCCATCTTCCTCTATCTTCGGTTTTCAGTTTTATTTACTTGTTTTGACTGATATAATCGTGTCACGATTTGACTTAGAATCGTCTTCTTACTGAGAATGAGCAGTTGTAATCGAGGAGTTAAACGACCCGTTATTTTCCCATCAATGATCGTAATGAAACAGAATTTCAAAGAATGACATTAAAAAAGCAAAATAATTTTATCACTTATAAAATACAACATTTTATAATCAAAAATATTGTTTTACTTATACAAAATTGTGCCAATTACAAACAAACATTGCTGTGCAGCATGAAAGATATTATTTTGTAAATCAAACAGATTTAGGTTTCAAAACATGGTATAATGATCTCAATCGAAACAGAGCGAAGTACCTCATTAGAATTTTAATTAAAACACCGATAATTGCAATCGATTATTGTTCAACGATATTATGGTTAATAATTGTACCAAAATTCAATGTTGTACCAAATTTTCTGTGCGTGTAATTACAAAAATATTTTTAAAACTATCAAAAACATTCTGCTTGTACAAACTTGTGCCAAATACAAACATTAAAGTCCAATATGAACGTTATTATCGGGTAAATTAAACTGACTTAAGTTTCAAAACAAGATATTATGAATAGAATTTGAACAGAAACAAGACAAACTACCTTTCTAGATTTTAAAATGAAACCGATATTGTAATCGATTGTGGTTCAATGTTGTTACGGTTTATTATTGCACCAAAATTCAAGGTTGCGCCAATTTTTCTGATCATGTGATTACAAAAATAATTCTAAATCTATTCAAAGCAATAAAATATCTTAAATATATATTTTCATTCAACTAATAACAAAGTAAAACTTTACTTCAGAAATTAAAAAAAAAACACTTTATTACGGGATATATCGAAAGACATTTAAAAACAAATAATAAACTATAGGCATCGAATAAACAATTCAGATGAATTTCAAAACGACAAGTAGACAACAAACACCAGTATGAGTATTAGGTAATACAGTTTTTTAAAAAAAAGTCAAAAATCAAAACAATAGTTAATGACTTTTAAACTATCTCACTTCACTAAGAAAGGAGATTAATAAACCAACTCAACGAATAGTTTCCAAGGTGAAATAAAATGATATTCAATTAAAATACACGGCAATAGCTACCCTTTCTCTCAAGAGTTACAGATCATTTAATAAAAAAAAAAATGAAAAAAAGATAACCAGGCTTAGTATATTCTAGAATAGAGAAATTAAAATTTCATGACAGAACACCAAAAATAGTTCCCCCAAAAGACAAAAGATCGCGTGCCAGTGCCTTCTTTGCTGATCGCGTGTCCTAGAGTAAGTAGTACTAGTGACACATATTTTAAAAGTGCCGTCGCACAAAGGTCTCGAAGAGTAGTAAATGAACACGAACTTCTGCATCAGATGCAGCACTTTGCATCAACCTTGCAGGTTTTTTTTTCTAAATTAATAAATTAGTATATAATTAGTAAGAATTTATTATCTAAAAGTTTAGTGATTTTCTAAACAATTCAGAAAACAAACAAAAAAAAACAAAGAAATGGTCGATAATATCTAAGATAGAATATAGAACTAATAAAATATTTTAATTCACAGAAATGTGTTGTATGTGTAATTATTAAAGCTTTTTTAGCTGATATATGACTAAAAAACAAAATCTGTCAATTTCGGATTACTATTAGGGGGACCGGAAAGTAATGTCGTTTCGGCGCAATAAATATTCGTTAGTCTTAAAAATCAATTCAATTATTTCGATCCAGCATCGAAAGGTTGTTGCTAACGAGGGTGAATACATTATTGATTAAAAATAAAATCTTGATAGCAAGTATCAAATGTACCGGAACGGTATTACTTTCCGGTCCCCCTAATATTTGAGAAATCTGTTCTTTAAAACAAATGCTTTTACATTATCACATAATCAAAATAAGATGAATCTTATAGTAATTTGCTTATTTTTTAAGCAAATTCTTTAGTATTTAATCATCAGAACAATGATTTCTATATTAAACTTCGCAGTATACTGGAGTTAAAATTCACTCTGACTAAACACTGCTTTTTTAAAAACAATTCTTAAACACTCACTCACCATAAGTAACCCTACTAATAACTTTTTTATATTTTTAAAGACGCTTAAAATTCTTTTCTTTTTATCATCAAAAAAGCATTTGATTCATAATACTAAGTAACTAAGTTAAAATTTATTTACCGTTTAATTTGAAGTTAATAAAAAAGTTGCCATGTCTAATTGCAGTAAGGTCATCAGTATTTTTTTTAAATATTCAATTGTTGAAAGAATTGACATTTTAACAAAGTTTAGTATTTTGATTTAATTAATACATAACTAATGTGACTTTAAAAAGAATAATACACGGATGTATTTATCATGTTGCCATCTATGCTGATAGGAAATCGTTAAATATATTGCTAAAATGTAAATCGAACCCGTAACTGCCAGTTGTTAGCTAGAATTTTAAGATCAACGAAATGACGATCATGCCATCAGCACTGCGCGCCGGCCGCCTTTAACTAATACACAAACTAGTACTTATCAATTCGAAGCTGAATGGGCTTCAAGCCGCAACAGGGAATAAATTAAAATCCTATTTTTCATAGTAACAACTCAGTACTATAAGCACTATTCCAAAGTAACTCTAAATGCAGAATTTAGCAGATGTCAAAATACTTTCAGAAAGTAATTAATTACTTGACAATAGTGTTTAATGTATAGATAATGCTTTGACAAAAAAACTATAATTATGCTTGTAATATTATTATGCTTGTAATGTAAAAGCAAACGAAATTTAATACCAAAATATCTTTTATTTACTAAACTTTTATTAAAGAATGTTTTCGTAAGAATGCAGCTTTTCAAGAGTGTAAGTAAAAGTATATTAAAGTGCTGAATAACAAATAAACTTCTAAAAGCTCAATATCGAAGGGAAAAAAACATTGTAGCTCCTCCTTTACAAAACTGAAGTTTTATCTTAAAGGTGCGTAGAATAACACTAATATATTTTTTTTAGCTAAACCAAGCATTTCAGTTATTCAGCCATTAACAATTGAAACATTTTAAGAGCAAATTCCACCATCTCATTTAATTTAACATCCTTTTTTTTAAAATTAAATTTCTACTTCTAGCAACCGTATATTAATCTTTAACAGCGCAAAGATTTATAAAAAAAAATGAGCAAACATGAATGATATGAACAATATTTAAATCTCAAGTATAAAATGAATAATTCACGTGCTGGAAAGTTTTCTCATAAGGAGTAATTAAAAACATATAAAAGGAATTCATAAAAAGCCTAAGTAACTTGCAATTTACTGAGCGCTCCGGAATGCCGACGCTTTACTTTAAAAGCTCACCGTCTTAATGATTTGTTTATATGCATTAAAAAAATGACGATGAAATATTTCTACACATTAACTAAGTCGACAAGACCGTTTGATAAATAGTAAAAATTTTAAGCAGATGGCAGCAAAATATACACTAAAAGCTAACGTAAATAAATAGCTTCGAACTTGGTTCAGTTTTATTTACTTATAAAGGTATAAAGAAAGGAGATAAAATTTAAAAGATTCTTCATATGAATAATTATAAATTCAATGCCAAGCATGAAACAAGCAATTTAATATTTTATCATAGTTTTTTAATTTTTCATAAAATGCTAAACAATGCTTAATTTAGTTCAACCAAAAACTAAGAGGGAATAAAATTGGTTAAAACAATGCTTTAGACTAAAAAGGAGAAAGTAATTTTATTTTTGTCAGACATTAAGTAGTGTGCGTCACTTATAAAAGGGGGGGGGTTCAGGTAGTAATAGATGTTCATTACAAAAGATATAAAACCTACGTTAGGACTGACAACAATATAAAATTCATTCCTTTTTAATCCACTTGAAAAAGGTAATTTAAAAATGTTTTTATTTTATAATTTTCTTAATTTTAGTTTTATGCCTGTTATTTGGTTTCTCTCGGATGTTGGTTAAAATTTAGATTGATAATGAGGCAATAATTTCTGATTTTATAGTGGTTAAAAAGGTTTGATATTTATGTTGTTATCCAACATAAATCTCCAAAAGAAATTTAATCTCTCTAGCCAATCGAACAGTGGTATAAATTTTTATTCGCTATTAATTCTTTTTGGTGATACAATAATTAATATTGCTTGCAGCTTCGATGAAATGCCTGAAATTTGATTTGTCATCAGGCAAACAACTGTAGTAGAGATTAGAGTGCTTTTATATATAGGTTTTTTTTNTAGTGCTTAATTTTTTAATTTAATTACAATTTTGAAATGTGTCTACCTTTTTGTAAGCTAATTTATTATTTTTAATTGAGTTCTTTTCATGCTTTCTTCTTAAAATTTTCTTTATTTAAAGTTACTTTTACTTTGCAGTTTCACGCGCAGATTATTACATTGCTTATAAATTTTTTTTTAAATTTTCTACCAATTTTCAGCTTCGTGCAATGTTTTACCGAAAGTAAAAAGAATTAAAATTACAAAAAAATGAACAATAATTAATAACTTGAAATTAAAAAAAAATAATTTTTAAATTTGCTGTTTTTATAATTTGAAACAGTCAGTGTTAAAAATGGGTATGGTACAAATCTGCACTTTCAAGAAAGAAAAAAAAAACTCAGTAGTGGAAAGATTGTTTTAATTGTTTCCAAATTGTTGGATTCTCCTCTTTAGGCAGTCTAGAAAATTTCTCCGTATTTGATAATTTGTGATTGATATTCCTTTACCAATAAAAAAAACTTATTTTCGCAAAAAATTTACATATCCCCCTTTTAACATTAACCGCTTCATTTGAAAGAAAAAGATTACTTCTGATTTATACTGAAAAATGAAATTGTATGAACGAAAAATACTTAACACAAAAACACAGACAATTGAACTAATATTTCGGACAAATCTTTGTTGTTTGGTTTTCTTTATCGCCCATGAAAGCAGTAAAAATTCACGGACTATCTGTCTTTCTAGACAGCACGCACTGGTATTTTATACCCTAGTCCCATGTAACCTATTTAGGACGTGATGTAATTTAAGCTTCCATAAAATGTTAGAGAATTCTCGGGATTCCTTTAGGCCTATGAATCCTGAACTCTAACAATTTGAATAAGTAAGACTTTCGCGTCAGCATGAATTTGAGAGAGAATATTTCACAATTTTTGGTGTACTCAATAGGGAGGAGCATTTCGGTAAATTTCATTCACTCTATGCACTTAGTAAACTGAAACGTCGAAGTACAGCTGATTTTATCTGCGCAATTTTTTCTTTGAAGAAATGAAAACTTCTGTATTTTATTTCAACTAAAATTCGATATTTCTCACATATTTAATACTTTTATGTTTATATTTTAGTGAAACCCAATAGTTTTTCTTCCTTCTTAAGAAAAAGCTTTTACCACATTTCATAAATTCGATTTAAATAAAATTTGACAAGAAAAATGCAATTAACTGTTATCAGGGACCAATCAAGACAAATTCAGGCCCAAGGCCCACTAAACTTTCTGGGCCCCTTACAAAATATTTTGAAATTAAATTACTGAAGAGTAGTCCTAATAATGAAAAGAGTCTATTGAACTGCATGATTCAAGAGAAAGCAGACAATTGAAGATTATTTTTCTAAAATAAAGTTTACGTATCTCTAAATTAAAGCAAAATATAAAACAACCAAACGATGTTATGTCAAAATAAAAACACTTTGGTGACCACAAACAACTGAAATCAGTGATTTTTGCTAACAGTCACTGATTAAGCTGAATTATTTTTTATTGTAAGCTGGAATTATTTTTTATTTAGTACTTAAACCAACACAACGCTAGCCCACCTTTCATTAGACTTTTTACTAACTTTTGAGGTCCCTCAGAAATTGTGGGCCCTAGGCCCATGCCTATTGGGCCTAGGCTGTAATTAGGCCCTGACTGTTGTGTAATAATACTAACTATAAAATGGAGTACCACTGATTATTATGCAATGATATTAATTATAAAAATAATCTGTAACAATAAAACTAATGTATTATATTTCCGACTTATTATAAAATAAGAAATTTCAAAACATTTATATTATTGAAATAATAGAGAAATCTATTCAAATATTAATCAATAAGCAAACTACAAATTCAAACAACGATTATTGGACGAAATACCAAACAATGCAATCAAGCACCTACTTAAAATAATTAACCAACTGAATCTAATATACACTGCTGGACAATTGCTAAGGACGGATCACAAATTGCAATGTAGCATAACATTAAGCGCGACATGAGGCCTAGTAGGATAAAACATAGTTGCCACACTGTTCAGACATTAGAATAAAGAATATTAGTTGTTCTGGAAAGTACAAAAGCTATGAAACATCTGAAAGAAAAAAAATGTTCATTTGATACTGCGTACGGAAAAATGGAACAATGCGTCTAAATGTCAGCAGGCAACTTGAGGAAAGGTATTAGTACGGGATATGTCCACCGTGGAGTGTGATGCAACATTCTACACGTCGTATCATACTTTGCACAACATTATCCAGCAGCTGTTGAGGCAATTATCCCATTCCTCAGTCAGTGCACGGATGAGGGTGTTCTTGGTTGTCGGAGGATAGTTTCGACTAGCAAGTTGCCTCCCCAAAGCATCCCAAACATTTTCAATGGGGTTTAGATCTGGAGAACGTGGTGGCCATACGGGGCGTTGAATACCCTCGCTGTCTAGACAATCTTGAACAGCGAGTGTTCATTGACATGCTGCGTTGTCGTCCATAAAAACAAATTTATCACCGACAACACCACGGAAAAGACGAACATGAGGAAGTAGAACTTCATCAATGTATCGTTGGCCCGTCGCAGTCCCATTAGCAACCATATGTAGGCGCGTGCGGCCATTGATCATGATACCGGTCCACACCATGACACTGCATGTCGGATAGCGGTCCCTTTCCTGGATATTTTCTTGACGATAACCAGTACCATTCTCGCGCCAGTTCAGTTGGCGTCTACAATCCGATGACAGACTGAACCTACTCTCATCTGAGAATAGTACGCATGCCCAGTCCTGTTCAGTCCAATTCTGACGCTCACGACACCATTGCAAACAGACAGTACGGTGCTGTCTGGTCAATGGGACGCACACAACAGGTCTGCGGGCGTATAGTCCTCCTCCCCTCAAACGTCTGGCAATAGTTTTTCGGGAGATCTGCTTTCCTGTGGCAGCAAGAAACTGATTTGCCACCTGCTGAGCTGTGGTGCGCCTGTTCATTTTTGCTGATAGGGCGATGTCTCTGTCTTCTGCAGGCGTCGTACTTCTAACATGATCTCCCCTGTGCCGCCTACTGCACATTCCAGTAGTTTTAAATGATTTCCACAGCCGTGAAACAACGCTGTGAGCGATGTCGAACTCCCTGGCAACATCTNTTTTTTTGATTTAAATCAATGATTTTTTTAAAAAAATCATTTGATTTAAATCATGATTTAAATCGTGATTTAAATCAATCTGATTTAAATCAACAAACCCTGCTAATAGGTTTAACGAATTACATGTCATTTATTTGAATTCAAATTTATTTTAATGACTTAGTATTTACTAAAAAGATGTAATTTTTTTTAAAAAAAAAGTTTTTATATGGATTTGATTGATTGTTTTGAATTCTTAGAATTTTGTGCATTTGCAATGTACCTAAGTTAATAGCGAGCGAAGCAAACCATATAAGATTGCGTAGGAATTTTCGGGGATTGGCGAGCGTTAGCGAGCAGGGGGCGCAGCCCACTTATTCTAAAATCATCTACTTAAAAAATTTATGAATACCAAAAATAACAATATGTATGTTTACAATATCAGTATATATATACTCTATAAGGAATAAGTAATTAAAATTAATTACGAAATTAATACAAAAACAATATACCTCCATAAAAATAATAGGAACACTTAGAAGTAAAGAATATATTTATTTGAAATATTTTAATTTAAATTAATAAATTTTAAACTTGAAAAATAAATAATTTATTTATATCTTTTAGTTAAAAAAATTCAAGGAAAAGTTTTAACGAATTCTAGCAGACGATTCTTATAAAGTTTTGTTTATTTAATTAAAACAAGTAATTTACTGAACCTAATATAAAGCATATAGTCTTTTTTAATTATTAAAAGTAGTTTGTATGTAATTAACAAAATTGTGTTTCATTATTAAAGTTAATTGATTGTTAACAAAATAGAGAAAAAGTTTACATATATTTGTTATAAAATACATTAAATTGTCTAAAAATAATTTCTTGCTATTAAGTTTTCGCTTAGTCAATTTAAATTTATTTATAATCCAAGCATTTTTTAAAAATATTTTATTGAAATAAAACAATAGCCAAAAAAAAGGAAAGCGTAATCTAGTACTTAGGAGTCGGGGGATCCGTATTTATCTGTAGAAGATTAATCTACTTCGAATTGCTAATATTCTAATTTCAATGATTCGCAATTTACTTTATTATAAAACAAACAAACATACAAAAAATCATTTGAAGTACATTTCATATCAATGTCATATCTTTACAACAACAGTACAGTCTAGCGGAACTAAGACATTGCCTATGATTTCATCAATTGTCGAGCAAAAATACGTGACCCACCATCAAAAATAACTAAAAATTTCCCATTATTTTAAAAAAATATTTCATTTCAATGAAATTGGGAAACTTTCTATAGTTTCATGACCGAAGTTTCCATTATGTAAAACAGCTTGAAGAGTAAACAAAAGATATTTTAACAAATCCTCGATAACAAAAAAGAATTAATCCGATAATTTAGTTTCGCATGCTTTTTCACCTATAGAAGAAATCGTGTCTTTGAAATGGGAATGCTCGAGTCCATTAAGCGAATCAATGGACACTATTTAAAACCTTATTCAAAATGAAACTTATCCTTTTAAATTCGTGTTCCCTTATTGGAATTTTGATATATATATATATTTTGGAACAATGGTTTTCCAAATAGCATATGGTATAAATATGCTAATTTTTTTTCTCTTTTTATTCATTAGATTGAAAAGCAATCAGTAATAAGTTAAACTAAATGCTTTGGGGAAGAATTTTATTAAACATAAATATCATACATTGTCATTATTTTTTATCAATTTAGGTCAAAATAAGAGGAAAAAATCAAACAGTATTACAATATTTTTTGCATTACAATATTTTTTGGTTATGAAATATAGTATCGCACACCGGTATCTCTTTTTGTATTAAAGGTAAAATTTTCCAAACTCAATTCACTTTTAAACATTATTTTTTTTTCAAATTTGTCCTTATATGGAGTTATTTAGATCTAAGAGGGACAGTAATTCAATACTAAAAATTTTTAATTTACAAAATCAATTACTAATAAATTTTTAAATATGTATGAAAAATTTTTTTTTCAAACTACTTTTTTTATTTTATATTTTAAAACATCTATAATTCCAAGAACCTATCAAATCATTTTTAGTAATTATTAGACTGTTTTTTATGATAGAAAAAATACTGAAATATCGTTTTATTAGTAATTATAGTGTCAAAAAATATATAAAAGAGACACCGGTGCCAAAGAGTTAAAAACATTTTTAAAATAAATTTCTCTCATATTTTAAGTAACACAATGCCTTCTCCCAGCAAGAATAATACAGCTCACTGAAACCTTAAATAAAACTTTTGCCTCGATTTTATCAAATGTCTAGCGAAAAACTGCTAAAAAAAATTTATGGTCAAAAATAACATTAAAAAGTTCCCATTCTTTTCAAAATATTTTCATTTTTTACAAATCTGGGATTTTACTTTAGTTCCATGACACCTTCAGTCCATTCCGTGAAACAACTTTAAAAAAGGTTAACAGAAAGCCATTTCAACAGAAATCCCGATAACTGAAAAGCATTACTTCGATAATATTAGTTTCGTATGGGTTTTTCCCCTTCTAAAAAAAAAATCACGACACTGAAGCGGGAACACTTGAGTCCATTAAGCGAATCATTGGACATGAAGCCCTTCGCGAAATGAAATGGATCCCTTTGAATTCAAGGATTCCAAAATGGGATTTTTATCTTTTATCATTTTTTTGTACAACGTAGGGCAAAATAGTAAATGAAGAAAATATAACAGTTGATTCCTATTTTTTAAATTTTTTATTAAAAATAAAGGAGCTAAAAATAGTCGTAAATTTTATAAATAATATTTAATTTTAATTAATTTATAAATATTTAATTTCAATTAATTTTATATATATTTAATTTTAATTAATTTTATCAATATTTAATTTTAATTAATAAATATTTAATTTTGATTAATTTTATCAATATTTAATTTTAATTTTATAAGTATTTAATTTCAATTAATTTTATAAATATATAATTTTAATTTCATAAATATTTTATTTTAATTTCATAAATATTTAATTTTAATTAATTTTATAAATATTTAATTTTAATTAATTTAATAAATATTTAATTTTAATTAATTTCATAAATATTTAATTTTAATTAATTTCATAAATAATATTTGATTTTAATTAATTTTAGTATATTTTAAATCAAAGTGTTATGCAGTATATCAAATCGTTAATATTAATCTCAACAAACCCGTTATATTCAAATTATGCATCGAAAATTAGCATTTATAAATTATAACCTACTCCTTACTGTGGTACAAATTTAAAGGGAGGTTTAAGGGCACGTAGTGTAACTCTTGATTTATTATTATACCCTTATAATACCTTAAACTATTTCGCAATTTTGATGAAATTTAGGTCAGTAAAAACAGAATATTAATATTAGGCTGTCCAATTTCTTTTCGTCACAAATGAGTGTTTTTATAAAAAGGTAATGTATTTTGTCAAACACTGAATAAAGTATCGTCAAATCTACCAGACTATTGTAAAATTTACCGTGTTTCTGGATATATAGGAACACAAAAAAGCCTGGTAGTTTTTGCGAAGCGCTTTGGTAATGGTTTTGATAAAATTAATAATAAAATATGGTTTCATAATATGTGATAAAATTTGTTATATTTATTATGATACTTTAGAGCACAGTATAAAAACCATTTATTCGGTTAAATTTACTTAACAATTTGGTATTCTTTTACTAAATGTGTAACTAAACTTTAAAAAGAACTACAGGGAACTAGAATAAGGAACTGAAATTTTTTGAAAACCAGAATTTCTGGAAAACCGTTACCATATGAACGGAAAAGTTACCAGAAGATTGGTTTAAATACCGTATATTTTGTTTTTATCAACCAGAATGTTTTTTTTTTAAAGAAATTTTGTTACCATACAGTATGGTAATTTCACCAGAATTTTTTAATCCTTGAAGTAATGCTTAATACCTGCAATCGTTACTTTGGGAAAATCATTTAAATAGAGAGACAATTAATTTTTCTCACTGAAATTAAATTGTTTATTACATTACTTATTGGTATTACATTGTTTATTATATTTTCATTGTTATTACATAGTTTATCACATTTTTTATTGTTATTACATTGTTTATTACAATTTTTATTATTACATTGCTTATTACATTTTTTATTATTCCATTGTTTAATACATTTATATTATTATTACATTGTTCATTGTTATTATACTGTCTATTGTTATCATTACATTGCTTGTTATTATTATATTTATTATTTACATTGTTCAATTCTTTTCATTTTGCATTATTTATTATTATTACATAGGGCTAATGTAATCCCTCTTACGGGATAATAAAACGAAACGGTTGAACCAATACAACTTATTAAAAAACCAACTATAATTTCGTGATACATGGTACATATTTCAAACAATTTATCAAAAGAAATCACTTTGCTTGGAACAATATAACAGTTTTTGTCACGTATAATATTTCACTTTAATTTTTCTCTTAAAATAAACTGATGTCTAAATAATATTTAAATACCCAAAAAGGGAATTTTCAAGTATCTATTAAAAGAATAAATTTATTATTCATTTTTAAAAATTTCAGGTTCTCTAAAAAAATTTTTTACGTACCTGGGGTAAAGATACGAAAGGAAGAATTATGAACAAATTATTATACTTCAAAACACCTTTTTTACGTTATTAGTTAATGAGGTATAACTTACACTCCCGGGCCAAATTATTAGACGCAGTTTAAGATTTTATGTAAAATCTTAATTATCAGGGGATACTATACAGTGACTCGTGATATTACTCGACTGAAACTGGTTTACACTTGTTTATGCTCGTGTATCAATTGGTAAACATTGTAATGCAATACGTTAAAAATAAATACAAATAGGAAGTCTATAAAAATCTCTTTAATAAAAACCCATTACTTGTATGTCTAAATATAAAAGTATGGCATATAAACTGGTGCAAAACGTGTAATTATTAAAACACTACAGTGCGTCTAATAATTTGGTCTAATTATTTTAATATACTAATATAACACCCGATATAATAAATATTCAATATTTATATAATACATCGTCTAATTTATCCAATCGTCTAATTTATATTATATATCGTCTAATTTAACCAATTGATACACGAACGTAAACTACTGCAAACCGGTTTCAGTCGCGTAAAAACTATAAAGCTGTATAGTATCACCAGATAATTAAGATTTTGCAGAGAATCTTATAGTGAGTCTAATAATTTGGCCAGAGACAGTATATTCAGTATCAGAGCTTTTAGACATTGCTAAACCACATTCTAATAGAAATTTGCTATTGTTATTGAAAGTATAAGTTAAATTACTAGCATGACTACTAGTATTTGCAGTTTAATATAGTATTAGTTCAGAAAAATGGCTATAATATGGTGCAAAATTAAACCATATTATCGTGTACTATAAGCTATCTTAAACTTGAATGTATGTTCCTCAAGTTCAACACTAAACTGATTTTTAAACAAAAACACACTTACAGAATAAAATAATTTGCGACGGTTGATACATTTGTTTGTTTTTAATCTATACTTATTATACATTTTATTTCAATTGCCTTAATATATGTAGAGAAAAAAATTATTCCAGTTGTTTGTGGTCATTTTAAATGGGTATTTGACAAGACTCGATAAGGAAATAGTAAGCCGTTTATCACAATTAAGTTAATACAGAAAGCGAAAATACGTGTTCGATTATTCCCACGACAATAACGTAACCACTGAATCTAGTCGTAAAACACCAGCGAAAAGAATGATAAATAACGCCAATTCACAGGCTTCAAATGAAGGCACTTAAGCAGCCACAGATAGGAAATTTAAGAATAACGATGACGGGGTCAGGAAAAATCGAACATCACCCAAAAGACCATTAAAAATAGCGCCTAGTCAAATCAGTGGGGGCAATCGTCTGTTAGGACTTGAACCGGTTCATTAAATGCCAAAAATAGCATCGTTCGTTGGAAAGTCCTCTTTGGTCTTAGTGAAAATAATGGACCGACAGATATTAGGAGTTAGGAAGTTCCTTTTTTCATTTAGAAAAATACTCTCGAAATAAACTTGCTTCCTTCCTTTGACGGCAGCAGAGGGTGATCGTATAATCCGCAGATCGCCGGTTCCTGTTTCCCGGAATTAGATCTTAGAATGGATGGACTCTCTGACTTAATTAAAACACGGCATTTTGATTTATTGAATGGGTTTTGTGGGATTTAGAGAGGTAATTGATTTCCTGTCTTGGAAGACGCGATGCAGTGATTCGTTTACTGTTGGATACATAAGGGATGAACTAGTACAGAAAGAGAAATGGGTTTTCCTTCATGTATTTTAAATTATAGAAAAGTAGAAAATATTTTAATTCAAGTTTCTGGGTCGCTGTAAACATTGATAAATGCATAAGCTATGCAGAAAGATAACATCAATAAATGTAAAAGAAAGCTACGCGAGTCACAGGTTTTATTATTAAGAAATAAGATTATTTTAATTTCATAAATAAAATAAAGGTTCTGAATAAAATTTAAATAAATATTTCGTCGTAAAAATAATTTTTCCACTAGCCAAAACGTAATTTCAGTTTTCGCAAGAAAGTTTCAGAAATTGGTTTCTGAAGGGAAGATACACTTCCCTGAATTTAAAGAAAAGTCTTTCAAATTGCATACACCATGCAAAAGGGTAGCAACAAAAATAATTAACGTAAAAAAAGCTACAATAAGTCGCAGATTTTATTTGTAAGAAATTATAAAAATTTGCTTAAATTTCAGAAATAAAATGAAGGTTCTGAATAAAATTTAAACACCAAGTTGAAATACAAAATACTTCTTTGTACCGGTAATCAGAATTTAATTTCCGATATGAGGGTAAACTATTTCACCCTATGAAGGTAAGAAAGTCTTGGAAAACTATTTCTTAAGGAGAGAAATGCTTCTCTAAATTCAAAGAGAAGCCTTTCAAATTTTACAAGCTACGCAGAATGGTAACAATTAACTAGTCACATGGTTTTCCTACATAGTTTTTTAATTTTCAATAATTCCAATTATATTCTCCGTTACATGTGACAGTAACTCCTTCTCGATTGTCGGATTAGAAATTTTGTCGACCTATTTTTTGTAGCTGGTAACGTTTCACGTTTGATTAACGATCTTGATCGTTTAAAATAGTAACACAATATAACTATAAAGTTTAAGAAGTTTAAATAGAAGAACAAAATTGAAATTAAAAAACATAAAGTGACAATATTCTAATAATTGAAACTAAAATAAAATAAACGAAACATCCATTTATAATATTGTACGGTTCACTAAAGAAATAAAAAAAAAAGTTAAATAAGTTTGTTCTTTAGTATTCAACAAAATTGATTGCCATGCTTTGTCTAAGTCGATATTTAAAAAGCAGCCAAACCGGAATACACGTTGCAAGGTTTACGCCTAATTCGTTGTCAAGGTAAATCTAATTTATTTCAACATATACTGCTCCACTTACTTACCAATAATTCCTACTGTTTTCAAAATGCATCGCCAAACACACTCTAAAAATAAAAAAGCAATATACAATAGGTTGCAGCACTCAGTGCCACCGAAAAAAAAAATATTGAGCGAGATTTAATTCCGATTGGCGATAATACATGCAAATGAGAAGGAATCTTCTTTACATAAAAGCGATTCGTGAAAATGTTGTATTAAAATGATGTGAAGAGATTTTTGCACTCGCGTGCATTGCTGATTCATTTGCGTGGTTTTCTTCCAAAGTGGGTCAATTCTAAGCCCAGCTGTAAGTGGCTATTTCACTTTCACCCAACAGGCCCTCTGGGTCATAAAAGTTTTACCTATTTGCGTGATCGAGTTTTTCTGCTCTTTTAATACTAGTTGATTGTTTCAATGCTTTTCAAAGTGCCGTATCAAAAATAATGGACGGATTTAGAAGAGAGTTTTACTACGAGTGCTTAGTCTCTCTTAATTATTCAAACATAATTAGATTTTTATTTAAGAAATCGAAAAGTAATTTTGCAAACTTAAAACAGTAATTCCGTTAATGTTCAACAGAACTTTGAAGCTAATGTTTTCAAAATTGTTTTTAAGTAAGCAATGCGTTAATTTGAAACGAACAACAAATTTTGCCTCGGATATTTCAGTTAAAACGTAACTAAAGGTAATAAATACAAGTGAGTTCTTATGGCTAGGGAAATACTCTTTCCATTTCTCGTCTGATTGATAACAGACTTATCTACCGTGTATCATGTATCGGAAATAGCCTACCGGATAGATAAGTCCGTTATCAAGAATACGAGAAATCATCAATTGCTGCACATTGTTGGAATCTTGGGCATAAATTCAATTTCGACCATGCCGAAATTATTTCCATCTCAGTCACATCAGCTCATCTTGATGCCCTGGAATCTTGTTTTATTCATATGAATACTGATTCCATTCCTAACGACAATAGTTCCTTACCACCTCTCCATAGCGCATGGAAATACATTTTGTTTTTGACTAGTGAACTGTTATTTCCTTTTTATGAATTTTTGAAACAAATGAAGCTTTTAATCAGTTAATATCTCAACGTTACAGTTTCCTGGGATTATTTATTTAACTCATTACAATTATTAAAAAACTTTTACAAGAGAACTGATGTATCAGCCAGTAATAGTTCAATAGGTCAGAAAACATAGCATTTGACAAGTACTGAAAATATTGTCACTAAACAATGAAATATTTATAAAATTTTATTCACGTAACAACCTATTTAATATAGTATCTTCACCTAGTAAAACTTCATTAATTACTTCATTTAAATCTTTATACGTATATAAAATAAATTGGCCCGACTTATAACTTTGCAAAAATAAATTTGTTAATGACCCCTTAATAAGTCTCTTCGAAAATTTTTAAAACTTTTTGCAACTGTGGATGCGAAGTTTTATTTGATTCATATTTGTATTTTAAAGAAATGCATTATAGAAGACTTTCAATCATGCAGATATTTTGTTTTTTTGATCTAAAGAAAAAAATGACGAAAAAAACGGAGAATGATAAATAAAGAAAAGAAAAATGATAAAGAAGGAAAATTACAGATCCCAGGAAAAATCTACTGTTTTAATAATTTATTATGCTTGAACAAATATGTTTATAATTAATGCGCCGAGGATAAAAAAGACAAATCCCAGGCGGTCTTACATTGAGATAACTGTAGATAAACTTATAATAGTATATATACTTCGGCTATTTGTCTAACAATAGTCAAAAAATAATTTAAAGCATATCTACTATGTTCATCTACTTTGGTGACGAATTTGAGAGGTACAGATTTAAAATTTCTCAATGAGCGAAATTCGATCACTTACTTTACCAAGTCGATGTTGAAAATAGTTTTTCGTAACTCGGTGAAAAAGGTGTATTTCTTTTAGAGAATAGAGAGATTTGCAAGAGGTGACAAAAGTGAAATATCAAGACCTACGATGCAAATAAAAAGCTAATATATTAATAGTCATTATAAAATTTAGAAATTGGAAATCAATTTATCAAGAGGTTTTCACAATATCAACCTTCAAATTGGCGTCCTTACTTATATCGAGCTTATGACGTCTAAATTGCATAAAACAGAAGGACATACGTAAATAAATTTGTCTCAATTATTCACATTTTACTGAAACTGATTAATTTTTATTTAAATGGTCATAACAGTTTTAAAAAATTCTAGCTGACGATTCTTAAAGTTTTGTTTATTAATTTTAGCAAATCATTTACTGAACTTAAATTTGGGGAATCTTTTTTTAAACAATAAATTCTTCAAATTAAAAATCCTAGAAGGCACATCAGATTTTTTTTTAAAAATTGCAATACCAAAAAAAAAAAACATATGTATTTAAAGTATTTTTCGTTAACAAAATAAAGAAAAAGTTTACATACATTCAATATAAAATACGTTAAAACATTGAAAAATAATTTCTTGCAATTAATTTAATGTATAAGTCAATTTAAATTTATTTATAATCCAAACAATTTTCAAAAAAATTAAATTGAAATGAAAAAATACATAAAGAGTGACAAAAATTGATTTTATTAAATTTTCATAATAGCTTACGTATACAATTCCTAAAATTTTGTTTTCTAATATATAACAAGTATAAAAATTTTTTTCAGCCTTCTACCTAACAATAGATTAAAAAAAATAATTAAAAAAAATAATTAAAAGCACACACCTACTTCCATTAACCCGCTGACAAACTTGAGAGTTGATTTAAAATTTCTCAATGAGCGATCATTTTCATTTTATTAAGTTGATGTTGAAAGCAATTTTACTCACTTTGAGAACAAGGCGACACTTGCAAAAAATGACAAATGTGAAATGTGAAGGCTACGATACAAATTAAAAGTTTATATATTAATGGCCATTGTGATATTTAGAAATTAAAAATCAATTCATCAGGAGGTTTGCACAATATGATTGAGAAAAGCAACCTTCAAATTGGTGTCTATGCTTCCAACGAGTTTATGACCTTTAAATGGCGCAAAATAACAGGACATTAGTAAATAAATTTATATAATTTATTCATATTACTGAAAAGGTTTAATTTGAATTAAAAGTGCCATAACAATTAATAAATTACAAAATTTATTCCAGATTTTATAATAGAATCCTTTTTTTAATTCCATTCGAAATATGTTTGGGTTTCGTCTTTTACTTCTTAATTGAGCTAAAATCTAAAAATAAATTGTTACTACCAAATAAACGTGAAGACTTAAAATGAAAACCGATAAAAGTTCTAAAAATCATAAATCTTTAATTTATTTTACGAAAATATGCTTAAATGCCAAGTTTAAAAACTTCTAGAAAGTTTGAAATGAGAAAACTACGTAGTAGTTGAAAAATTTCTCTCATTCAGTGAGAAAAAGAAACGGTGATAGTGCCAGTAATAAGATGCACGGTGACGGGCGGGGGTGCTACAAAACTTTTTGTTGTTGTTGTTGTTGTTATTGCTAGTGATTAAAACAAGATAAATGACTTAAAAATTTATAAGTTACAAATAAAAGCATTAAAAGTTACAAATAATAATATTAGGTATCTGTTTCAAAAGCTAAACGTAATGATGCTTGGTACTTTCATCTTAAAGAATTTACTAAAAGCTTAACTAGGCATTAGATATTTGAACATTGATGCTAGTCTCCTACATTTTAAAGAGTTTTCTAAAAGCCTAAAATGGAGCTGGAAGGTCATGAATTTAAAATTTCGTAGGCTAAATAACTAAGTTTTTGGAGCAGCGATTGCTCATGGGCAGATAAGGCGATTAAAGTTCAAAATCCGCTATGGTTGGTCTATACGAATTGGTGCTCCTTACTAGCACCGAATACAGTGCTGAAGTGAAAAAATTTCCCAAGAGATAGACAGATCATCTGTTATAATTCTCTCTATAGAGCCAACGTGTGTGGTTTTCGTATTTTTCTCTTCATGCAAAGAATATACGGGTTAGTTGTCTCAAAAATTCTTTCACGAAGGGTAGTTTATTCCAAAACTTGATTCAAGAGTTTTTTACAACCATCGTTGAACAGACGACCTAATTTCATGGGTTTACGACTACTAATGTTCAACTCCTTAGCTTTGTAATTTTGAACCCAATCCGGAAGATCTGGATCGAGTATCGGGAGAAATTTGTCTTCGTGGAGGACTTTTTGATTGAGCCAACCTGCATTTGCGTTACATGGAGAGGAAGACTACGAAAACCTCCCACGGTTAGCCTGACGGCAAGGAGACTAACCCACGATCCGACTACCACTGAGGATATCTCACGTCAGCACTGTGGTCGGTGCAAACCGGATGCGGAATTCGTATCGCCTGGGATTCGAACCTGGTTCACGGCATTGGAAGGCGAACGCCCTATCCTCTGAGCCATCGCGGCTCTGAGGAGTTCCTTTGTATTCTGGGTAGAGCTCAAAATTGGAGTTGCAACTGAGTAGAACATTGATAGTCGTAACCCCAAATATGGGTCAGTTGCTAACCCCAAATATGGGTACATGGGACTTTAACGATTCGCTCATTTTTTTTTGTGGAGATTTTTCTCTTATGTGTTGTTGGTCGCAATTATAATGTAAGTTTTTACTTCTTTTAAAATTTGCTACCTGCGCTTAAAAACGTCAAGAAACAATTTTTTTATTAAAACAAATAAAAAAAAATACCAAAGAGGAGAGCAGGTCATCAAACGCAGCCAAATTGGAAAATCATCGCCAGTTACAAAATAAAAGCAATAAAATTTGATTGCTAAAAATATTGGAAAGTAATTTGATAATAAAAAAAAGAAGACGAGTTATCATAAAAACTAGAATGATTCGGCAGTTATTTCACTTTAAAGATTTAAATGTAATATCTCAACGTTTAAACTTCTAAAATATAATAAAATAAATGTCCTTAAAATATTTGGAAGAATAAATCGTCAAATAAACTTCTATAACTCAGCAGCTGCGGAAGGAAGATCGTACTCATAAACCGCGAACAACCATAACTGTCATATCCCCCGACATCCCGAAACGCCTGTTCAATTTGCAAATTATTAATATTACGGTGAGAGACAGACGGTGGTCTTTTACCGAAATTTGAGAACCAACCCTTTTCACAAGAAGCAGTTCATTTCGAAAATTACGACGATATTCTGTCGGATAACACTTCAGGGGTGTCCAACACATTAATATTCGAGAATATTGGAGTATGATACTTTTGCGAACTGTAATGTTTGATGTATGGAATGAGTATGTTAGGGGATAATTGTTTGCCTAAAATTACCACGAATCGCATTAAGAAAATTATGTTTCCGAGATGAGTTTCATTTTGATGAAAAATAATTATCAATAATTAATTGATGCGGAATTTTTCGTTCTAATTGGATGATAGTTCAGTGCAGTACTTATCAAATTTCGCGGAATGAAAATTGTTTATTTTAATCTGTAACAATTTGTGAGGAAAAACTCGAATATAATTATTATTGCTAAAATAATTATGTATAATATTAATAAATGAAACTATGCGTTTTTTATTATGTGTTATTTAGTTTCATCAGTAGTTTTAGAGTGAAATTTTATTTATTTATTCATTATTTTTACACAGTATGAGCTTACACTTAGAGAATTTTTCACTTGATATGCTTTTTAGATTATAGTTTAGTATAGTTGAGGACAAAAATTTGAAGGGAAAAAATTATGTATGAACTCAATTTAACAACAAACAAATTTATGTTTTTATCTGAGGATTTTATAAATTCTACTTTATAAATTTATCTGAACAAACAAATTAATGTTTATTCATTCGAAAAATTTATGCACCGTTTCATACAAAAATAGTTCATAGATATTCGTAATCCAGGTTTTTCCCAAATCTTTTAATCCAATAAAAAATAAATAAATAAAGCTGCTAGAATAGGCTGTGCGACTCAGGATTAACTATCAAATTGATATTGTTTATTAAATTATCTTTTTCTCAAATGTGACGCATGTTTTGGTTCCCGAGTGAAGAAAAAAAAAACTTTCGATAATAAGAAACACGATGAATATTTTAAGGAAAGCAGTGAATAAGCAGTTAGGGGGAATTGTCTATAAAACATAGCGGCCGGGAAAATAACAGACACCTATAATAATAGATAAGATAAACTCAGCGTTAAAACTAATAAAATCTATATTCTACTTTTTCACATCAAATTTTACGAAAATTCTTCATGGTAATTATAAAATTAATTTCCCTAGAGACTTGTTAAGTTTTGGGTCACAACGCATAATTCTGGAATCTGAAGCAATCTTTTCAACTTTAGATCAGTTTAGCTTACTACAGTGTTTAGTACCTGAGCAATAATTCAGTTAAATATTTTCTACAAAGATACTGGTTTTTACAAATATAACCAACGTCAAAACTGGTTTGAATCGTAAGTAAATAAACAAAAAGTACGGCAGAAACTTAAGCTAATTTGACCCTATCATTTCGCAAGGTTGCAATCTTGATACAATTTATTGATAGGTCAAAAAAAATGCAAGATCGCCCATGCGGAAATGCGGAACTTTGCATAGTTAGTTCGAAATGGCTTAGTGAATATTTGTAGGTGACGCTAGATAAAGATTCTTAATAATTCGGTTGAATGTGAAGGTTAATATATCCAATCTTCTGAATCAAACATTGATTTGCATTTTTAAACATTCTTATAGTACTAATCTGCCGAGGAAAAACGTAAAAGTAAGCAAATTTTTTTTTAAAGTTAAAAGTGACATGACATCACCAGACAATCTGAAGCTAAAATGATAGTTATTATAGATACATAGCTGTAAAATTATAAGGGCGAGAAAAGGCCACAACATGCAACTAATTCTAAATTAAAGGGGTTAAGAAGATTAAAGTGTCATCGTACAAGCCTTAAAGAACCAAAATTTAAAGGCAGGTAGATTTTATTAGATTAATCAAATGGCATCGTGTAGATCTAAAGGAGTCATGATATGCATTCAGATTATGAATTTAGGTGACATGCATATTATGACGATATGCAAACATGAATTCAGGTGTTACGCATAAAGCAATTTAGCCAATATGAATTTAGCTATGATGCAAATATGAATTTAGGCGATATTTATATTATGACGATAAGCAAATTATGACGATATGCAAATTATGACGATATGCATTCAAATTATGATTTTAGGCTACTAAGTAACATCTGATCAGCATATTAAGATACATTAGAGGAAAAATTAAATTCAGAATGTGTAGAAATAGGAAGTAGTAAGCAAAACAATTTTTGCAAATTACAAACAGTAATATTTAATTAACTATATCAATAGCTTGTTCTCAAAAATCAAAAATTAAGTGTTTGGAAATATCACTGAATCACGCTCTTCCCCGAAGATCTCCAGTCCCTATAACTTCAGAAATTGTTCAAAATTAAAAATCGTGACTATAATTTTTAATAGCCATTGAGTGTTAAATAATTACTATATTAATTATATTAGCTCGTAAATTACAAAGATATAATTTTAAGTTCAAATCACTGCAATTAAACTTGCGACAAAATAAACTAACTTACTTTATATTAAATGCTCAGCAAACAAATAAAGTAATGTAAATACTTTATTTGTTATTGTAAATACTTTGCAGAGATAGCGCGAACTTGCTATATTAAGGATGTAACATGAATAAATTTCCAAGTATCGAAAATTTTACGCGTGTAATCCGAACGAAAATCAATGTTCGAAATCCCGACGCCGGGAAGAAAATCTGATTATGGTGAAAATGTAGAACATAATTTACATATTTTCCTGCTTTCTCTGAACTAGACAAGAGGTCGAAAGTTATTGATTGATTCATTCCCAAACCTATGAACCTGCTTACGAATGGAATTTATTTCAAAATAGTTTCGCTCGAATGTAAATATTCGGTGGAAAGCGAAAACCTTTTAAGGCTTTCAAAAGTATTTCGCGCGTTTCAAGTACGAGTAACGGTAGATATGGGATAGACGACTTATGGCGCTTTAGAGAGACGATCGAGATAATTTTAACAGTAAATTCTTGTGTATCAAGATAGTGTTTATAAATTGCCGCCATAATAAATAGGAATAAATACCTTCTAAATGTATTTTGACACTTAGAGCGAGAATAGCTAATAGATTGAATAATTCAATAATATGGTTATATATACACTACTAAGGTTGATAATATTTATATACTATCGAATAGACTCCTTTTGGCGATTTAAATCAGCTTTAGAGAGACGATAAAGATAATTTCAATCGTAAATTCTTGTGTAGCAAGATAGTGTTTATAATTGCCGACATAACAAATAGGAATAAATATCTTCTAAATGTATTTTGACACTTAGAGCGAGAATGGCTAATAGATTAAATAATTCAATAATATATACACTAAGGTTGATTATATTTATATACTATCGACTAGACGCCATTTGGTGATTTAAATCAGCTTTAGAGAGACGATAAAGATAATTTTAATAGTAAATTTTTGTGTAGCAAGATAGTGTTTATAATTGCCGACATAATAAATAGGAATAAATATCTTCTAAATGTATTTTGACACTTAGAGCGAGAATGGCTAATAGATAAAATAATTCAATAATATATACACTAAGGTTGATTATATTTATATACTATCGACTAGACGCCATTTGGCGATTTAAATCAGCTTTAGAGAGACGATAAAGATAATTTCAATAGTAAATTCTTGGGTAGCAATATAGTGTTTATAATTGTTCTCATATTTATTATTATTAGGAAGTTTTATAGTGTATATCTTCTCATTTTTGTAATAAAACAATATCTAATAGAAACAAATAAGATATTTAAATGCCATAAAAGTGCCCAATGGCTATTTGAACCGAAATCTTTTAATTATTTTTCATCGTAATTAAAAACGTCGACCAACAAGCGTAAATCCAATAATATTTTCATAACAACAATTGCAGTGTAAAGACATACAGATAGAAAAAAATCTTAAAATATTATTATTAGAATGATTAAATTGTACTAAATGCTGCCCAAAATATTAGATGTCGGATTTTATAAATATATACAGTACAGAACCCGCTATCCGGAAATCAGAAAACCGGAAAACCAAAAANACATACAGATAGAAAAAAATCTTAAAATATTATTATTAGAATGATTAAATTGTACTAAATGCTGCCCAAAAAAAAGATGTCGGATTTTATAAATATATACTATAATATATCAACGTACAGTATTATTTAGCATATTAATGAGGCATAGATTGATAGGTTACAATTATGGTGAATACAGAGAATAAAGTATATTCTGGAGTAGACGCTTTTTGGAGACTTAGGTTAGCTTTTGATAGACGATAGAGATTATTCTAGCAGTAAATTCTTGCACAGTAAGATAGTGTTTATGACTGTTGTCATAATAAATAAAAATAAACTCTTTCGAGAAGAATGTTAACACTTTGAGCATCAATAGCTTTTCAACATGACGGTTTTTGTTTATTCTTATCATTTCATATTACATCTTTTTCTTCCATGATAAGATACCAGAAATGTTTGTTTTTAATAAGATTTTTTTTTCTGTACATGTACACTTTAGTTTTTTACTCTTTTCGAGATAGCGTGGGAGAATGAATTGCAGATATTATTCTTAATTTTTTTAAAGTGCAGTTATAAACTAAAATGCAAACAACTGTGTAAATTGTGGTACTATATGAGACAATAGCAATTATCGGGAATGTCAACCTTCATCTATGAAAAGGAGCACAACAAAATGAATTAACATGTCTTATATACCAGTGAATTGGAATTGTATTTTTGGAGTGATAGATACACTACACTATATGGGCCAGCACGGAAAAGTAATTAATAAAATTCTGCTTTTTTAATTTATAAAATTCGAGTTTATTCAGTCTCTGTTAATTTTCCAGGTATTAATGTTCATTTCATATAAAGCTCATCCTGATGTGTGTTGCTAGAATTTCTTATAAAATTTAGTAGATGAAAAGTCGGTGGTTTATTTGGATTTATTATTGTTATTCGAAAATCGCCGATTTTCCACCTATTGGGCGAAAAAAAGCTGCTTATCGCGCGTTTTGCAATATACTTATTTCTTATTCTTTATACGTCAGATAATCTAAATGATCAACGTGAACATGGTGGCATCGGCAGACTACGTCCCCTAATTAGTATTCCGAAAATCATCTAAAACCACGTGTTTATTTTGTCTATATTTATGCTATTAAAACGTGTTACTATGAAACCATAATTTAAAATAAGCGGTAATGGAAATTTGAAAAAAAAAAAGTTTTCAACTGAATAGCAAAATTAATGTAGAAATGGTACTAACTCGTTGTGGAGAAACGTAAAAAAAGCCAATATTATTACTGACGCCAATGATGCTTAATTTATTCTAGAAATAGGTACTAATTGAAATAAAAAAGACTATAAACTAAAAAGCAAAATTAATACAGAAAATGTGTTTATGGGGAAGTGTTCTTGATTATGTATTCTTGATGGGGAAGCGTAATCCATACAATTATTGACACCAATAATGCTAAATTAATTTTGGTAACAGTCTGGCATTATGATAATTGCTGTAGTTTTAATAGGTGCCAAATATACGCAAATGGGTACAAAATATTTTATGAGTAAATTTGGTGCCTATTGAAACTGTATCAATACTGGGCATTTTTTATAAATACTATGGAAATATGTTTTTTACGGATCCTCGAATATATAAGTATAGGAGAAAGTAGTTTTCTTAATTGTAAATTTTAAATATCATTAATTGGCCTAGAGCAACAACTTTATGCCAGATGATACTGAATATCGTTGACCTTCATTTTGATGGGATGAACTATCAAAAACGTGTTTTGCTTAATCTAATAACGTAAAGTCACTTGGAAAAGCAACAAATAATAATTAATAAAAAACATTGGAATTATTTCAGTTTTATAAATTGTGATGGTATTGTGGTGTGCAAGATTTTGTAGTATTGTTTGGCACAGCTTTATTCTTTTTCCTTCATCCCGTACGAAGAACGGGTATTTAGAAAAGTTACAATATTTATCATTAAAACTAAAAGGCCAAACTATGTTCGAAATTCATTTATTAAAACTTTGGTTATTTCAAGGCTTTACAGGGTAACTAAACTTTATTTACAGTCCATAATTATTAGACTTATTAGTCCAAATTATTAGACGCACTATAAGATTCTATGTAAAATCTTAATTATCAGGTGATACTACACAGCTTTATTGTTTTTACGCGACTGAAACCGGTTTGCACTTGTTTACGTTCCAGTTTCAATTGGTTAACATTGTAATGCAATATTTTAAAAATAAATACAAATAGGAAGTATATAAAAAATCTCCTGATTAATAACCCATTACATGTATGTTTAAATATAAAAGTATTGCATATAAACTCGTTCAAAACATGTAATTATTAAAAAACTGCAGCGCGTCTAATAATTTGGTCTAATTATTATAATATACTAATATAATACCTGATATAATAAATATTCTACATTTATANCACTGTAAATGATATAATCACAGTCAAATAACAAGTTTCTGTCGTCGTCCGCTAGATAGGTTCAATAGTCTGGTCCCTAGGCCATGTATCCCGTTTTGTCCGACTACCCCGTTTTATCCAACTCTCCCCTACTTATTCCTTATTCCTTATATGTCAGATAATCTAAATGATCAACGTGAACGTGGTAGCATCGGCGGACTATACGTACCCTAATTAGTATTCCGAAAGTCATCTGAAACTACGCGTTTATTTTGTTTATATTTATGCTATTAAAACTGTTACTATAAAACTATAATTTAAAATGAGCGGTTATGGAAATTTTAAAAAAAAGTTTTCGACTGAATAGCAAAATTAATGTAGAAATGGTACTAACTCGTTGTGGAAAAACGCAAAAAAAGGCCAATATTATTACTGACGCCAATGATGCTCAATTTATTCTTGAAATAGGTACTAATTTAAATGAACAAACGCTATGTACAAAAAAGCAGAATTAATGCAGAAAATATGCTTATTCTTGATGGGGAAGATTTTGTAGTATTGTTCGCCACAGTTTTTTTTTTCCTTCATCCCGTACGAAGAACGGATCATAAAACTAAACGGCCAAACTATGTACGAAATTCAGTCATTAAAACTTTGGTTATTTTAAGGCTTTACAGGGTGACTAAACTTTATTTACAGTTCATGACCAAATTATTAGACGCACTATAAGATTCTATGTAAAATCTTAATTATCAGCGGATACTATACAGCTTTATGGTTTTTACGCGACTGAAACCGGTTTTCACTTGTTTACGTTCTCGCTTCAATTGGTTAACACTGTAATGCAATACGTTAAAAATAAATACAAATAGGAAGTATATAAAAAATCTCATGAATAATAACCGATTACATGTATGTTTAAATATAAAAGTATGGCATATAAACTCGTGCAAAACAATTCTTAAAAAACTACAGTGCGTCTAATAATTTTGTCTAATTATCATAATCTTCTTCAGGAGCGCAACAGCCCGTTGCAGGCCTTGGCTGCCTCAACAGCACGCCTTCTCCAGCTCCCTCTGTCCAGGGCAACTCCCCTCCAGTTCTTAAGTTTTCGGACTTTGAGGTCGTTTTCGGTGTCGTTGAGCCATCGAGTAGGTGGTCTACCTCTAGAGCGGGACCCCTGAGGGTTCTTGAAGGTGGCAATTTTTACAGAGCTATCTTCAGAGCCTCTCCAGATATGGCTGAACCATCTTAGTCGGTTGCTTCGGATTATCTGTATAATTTGAGGATGTTTATAAAGCCCATAAAGTTCAAAGTTGTACCGTGTTCGCCAACATCCCAATTATCATAATATACTAATATAATACCTGATATAATAAATATTCTACATTAATATAATATATCGTCTAATTTATCCAACCGTCGAATTTGTATTATATATCGTCCAATTTAACCAATTGATACACGGACGTAAACAAGTGCAAACCGGTTTCAGTGGAGTGAAAACAATAAATCTGTATAGTATCACCTGATAATTAAGATTTTACATAGAATCTTATAACATGTCGAATAATTTAGAAAGGTCTGTAATTCTTCATAAATATTCGTTTAGGTATAAATTCTTCCTAGATGAATTCCGCCTTTATGAATTCTTCCTCCTATGTAAACAATAATATCTTACACTAAACTCACAATAAATGTTTCATAAAATCTGAAAGGGTAAACAATGTCAGAAAGAAGTACAATAACTTTGGCCAGAAAGTTTCAGTTGATTAAACACAATAACACGATTTTTACTGAAATGCCTCCAAGCATACTATTTTTTCCAACGACATATATATTGGATACATCATAAACAATAACGCAAGGCAAATGGCAAGGTCTTAAGCAATAAAAGATCTTTTTTGCAGCTTTGAGAATTTTGTTTTCACTCAGTTTGGCTGGCCATCCAATCGAAGGAACTTTAAATAATTATTTTTAATAGTTTTTAAAAATTAACACGCAGTGATATGTGACTATGAAAGATTTATTTCAAAACAATTGCTATGATTACATGGAAACAAATTGAATTATCTGAAGATAGTTAATTGCAGGTATGAATACATTAAAAATACAGACTTAGAATCATTTATAAATGTTCTATTTTTTATTTATTTATTTATTTTTGAATTTTCTGAAGATATTTTATTTTATTTTAATTTTATAACATTCGTTGAACAGCCGACCCAATTTTGAGGTTTACGACTACAAAAGTTCATACTCTGTAGCCTTGTAATTTTGAATCCAATCCAGAAGACAAGGAAACTCCTGGGCAAAGCATTGGGAGAAATTTGCCTCCGCAAAGGACTTTTAGATGGAACCAACCCG
Organism: Parasteatoda tepidariorum; assembly: GCF_043381705.1. NCBI lineage: Eukaryota > Metazoa > Arthropoda > Arachnida > Araneae > Theridiidae > Parasteatoda > Parasteatoda tepidariorum. The sequence goes on along the minus strand of NC_092213.1, from coordinate 55,118,056 downwards.
TATTTGCGTTACATGGAGTGGAAGACCACGAGAATCTCCCACAGTTAGCCTGACGATAAGGGGGCTAACCTTGGGGCTAAGCGTCTATCACTAAGGATATTTCACGTCAACACTGTGGTCGGTGCAAGTCTTATGTAGAATTTGTATCGACCAGCCATCGTTGGAATTCGAACCTGGGTCACCTCATTGGAAGGCGACAGCTCTATCCCCTGAGCCATCGTGGCTCTATCGGAATATATTATAGAGAACGAAAAAAATTATATTATACAGATAATTTTGAAGTTAAGTTTAAGGTCACTTTCATTAATTTGTATTTAATTATTCTGGCAATTTAATAAATTTTATATCTAACGCTGATTTATAATTTTTTTCTTCATTTATATCTAACGTGCTATAATTAAAATGAAAGAGTTTGAAAATCTACATTTAAAAGTATGGCAATTAAATTGTATTTAAACGAAGTTAAATTGTATTTAAAACGTCTTTTAAATTGCTATGACGTAACTACCAGCAAAAACAGTCAATCACCGACGATCGTTGCTTGTGATGTCAAAATATTCTAACAAGTTATTGTTATTGTTGATTACATCAATCTTGGTCACTTTTATATGAATTTACTTTAAATTTAGGGATATGGATGATTCTGTAAGGCTTCAGTATCGTAGTTATAAATATTGTTGTTCATTATTCAACTTCTGCTATCAAAACTCCTGAAAAAAAATTTTTTGCTGAGCCTAAAGTAGAACGTATACGTGTTTCTAAATAAATGTGTAAATGGATATTTTATATATAAATATTTATCTGTCTGTAGTTAAGGTTAGATAAAAGACAACGTAACATATTTTGTCTTATTAAAAACAAAAAAAGAGAGATAAGTAAAATTTATTGAGATTTTTCAAAATTAGACTGTTTTATAACAGTTGATGAGAATACAATTTCCTATTCGATTTTCAATAAATTTTAATCATGCATTCACTAGTTAAAAATAGTTCACTAGTTCATTAAATTCATTCATTCAACATTCACTCAACTAGTTAAAAATAATTCACTAGTTATTAAATTTTAAAAATATTGTATTGCAGTTACAAAATTAAAAGAAAAAGAAAACAATAAGAACAAGAATAAAATCGGTTCACAGTTTTCCGAAATATTTGATTGTCGAAATCAAAACTCATAATGTAGGTAATAGAGCTGAAAAAGAAGATATAGACTCTATGGTCCATTAAAAAAGACAATAGATTTTCATCAAGTATTGTGACTGAAGCCCCTGATCTGAAAAAGGGCGTTGAACGTTCTTCAACCAAAGAAACGGAAATATTCCCGCCCCTTGCCGTGACCGACTTCGCGTTCTACCAGAGATATATTTCTTTGCCACGAAAATTCCTTGTTGTATATCATTTTTTGTCAGGAAGCAATGATATTAAAAATGGCTGAATATGCATGCATGCATTTAATATATGCTGAATACAGATAGACGAGGGAAATGACACGGGAGCTACAGTAAAGTTTTTAAAAATGCCCTGCATACTAATGTTTGCGGAATTAATTTATGATATTCATGAAAGCTTTTGAAAACAAAAAAAAGTTTATTTAATTCTAGGTATTAAAGGTAACTAAATTTAAGTCAGTGCTAGTCTGTAATTTATCCCTTGGAATAGCACAACACATCAAATTAAACACGCGTTTATTATTTTTTTAAAATTTTATTAATGAAAATGCGTTTTTTAACCCTTTCACACGACGATGGGATCCTTTTTATTTCTTTTTTATGATGTTCTAATTGCAAATAAGGAAATATTTTGGTATTTTTTTAATATGATAAGAAAATCTGCCAAATTCCCGGAATAATGTTCTAAAATATAAAAATATTAAAAAAAAAAAAAAAAAAAAAAAAAAAAAAAAAAAAANTTTTTTTTTTTTAACATTTTAATTTAAAAATTTATCAATCATTAATTTTGAAAATTTAGAAACGTCAATAATGAACTAGATCTAAGTAATCTTAGGTTTAAATAACTGTAAATAATTACAAATTTAAAAAATTATTGTTTAGAAGTGGGCCATGTTTTGGAAATTTTACCTTTAACCCAAAAAGGGACACCGAGGATTATTAGAATGCTAAATATAATATTTCTCATTTATCTGGACCTAAATTAATACAAAATATTGAGAAAAGTATGAAAAATATGTTTTATGAAAATTCTGTGTCAAAGGGTCTATTAAATTTTTATTAGGATATTGATAAGAGATCGTTTTCAAACTTTGAAGAAGTTTTGCAGTAATTTCTAAACTTAACAAAACTGGGAAAATTTGGTAGCGCATCGAAAGAATATTTAATAATCTAGGGTTCTAATTGCAAAAATCAATAATCAAATTATTAATTGTTAAGGTGGGTTTACACCAGAAACGTCTCCCCGCATATTGCGTCCCTTGCGCAAGAACAGAAAGTAAAAACTAATAGCCAAAACGCGTACAAGGTTAAAGTTGGCCTTTACTATGAGTCCAACATTAGCTTTTATGCTCTGCGTTTCAGACTTTTTTACATATATATGGTTTAAATAACACATAACACATAAGAATAATTTAAATATGTGTATATCATCAATACTGTCACTATGTACTTTTTATGCAAATATGCATTAACGAAAAATTTTATTTCATAAAATTTTGCTCATATATCGTATTTAAATACATTAATTTTCTTTAAGAAAAAAATTTTTCGTCAATTTTTTTCTAGCTGAAGTTTAAAAACTGGTAAACACAGTAAACATCTTACATTCAGCGCCTAGGAGCCACAAATATTTTATCAATGTTAAAACATGTATGCGTCAACTACATAAACATGCCACCATCGTGAAAGTTGAGGGCCACTACGTCTCAAATCTGTCCAGGAACTTGTCTCCTAAAATCACCTGCTTTTCGATGTTATCTTATAAATTTTATTTTAAACATAATCGCCAAAAACTTCGGTTTTGTATGCGTTTTACAATGCTTTTTAATAAAAATTATCAAAATTGTTCTTTATAATTGTCAATCACAGGGAGTTATTAAAAAGTTTCCATTCTAATGCTAGAGCAGACAAAAAAAAGCCCCACTTTTGGCTGGTAAGTGCATAGCGAATTTTTACGATAGTGAGCTTAGCTACGATTTAGAAGATAAGTTAATCGTCTCCCTTTTAAATTTTATTTTAGCTCTATGAAATGCTTGAATCTTTCTTTTCTTACAGGATTTTGAATCTTAATGAAGACAAAGTACACTTTTTAACACTTTTATCTAAATTTCAATTTATATTTCAACTTTTTTTTTGCTTTTTTTGTTCTTAAATTTATTTCTTCGTTCCAAAAATACATATTAATATGTTTGACCATAGAAGAATAAGTATGAATAAGTATGATTTCTTGTAGATACAAAATAATGTTTCTCAATAAATTATTAACATGTTGAATGCGACGCTAATTTTACATGGCTTGCCCGTCTGCCACATGGTAAATAACTACTATCTAAATTTGCAAATATTAGACAGATTTTGCTAGTTTTTTTTAAAAGGTTTAGCATGACATATGTGAAAAAAGTGGTGAATTATATAAGCCTACGAATTGTTTAGAAATAGTGGTGGATAAAAATCTACTAAATTGAATTTATTAAACCATGAATCAAAATTAATAAGCTACCACTTGAAAAAATTTATTCGTTGTCCGGAAAAGTTGGCATTTTTGTGTATATAATTAAAAATTCTTCAAGCCATTTTAGTAACGATGATAATATTATAAAATGAAAAATTTACTCGAATTATGTGTTTCTAATAATCTTTGTTTCGCCGGTCACTGGTGACCCCCGTGGCGCTACGAACAAACTCAGTGCTGGTCACCGGTACCCCCATGGCATTCAACGTGTTAATATGGACTTTACTATTCTCTATTTATAGTAGAATTTATCATGTTAAACAATTAAATAAAAAAAGAAATAAACATTTGTCATAAAAAGACGATAAAGACACTATATTATACAGTGATTATTCTTCATTTATACAGTAACAACTAAAAGTTTCCTACGGGTTAATTGATAAAGGTATTATTTGACTGAGTTATAAATTTATCTTTTGCAGTTGAATTTATTAAACTTCTGATAATTTATCATATTTATAATTGAGCAATGAGCGCTATTTACTTAAAAAAAATTAGTGTAAAAACTCATTAAGCTTCAAACCCGAACGTTGTTGAAATTACGATAAACTAGTATTTAACTTACCCAATTTAGAAAAAGAAAACTTTAAACCTTTAGATAAAACTTAATTACTTCGAATTTCCGCCAAACACACCGTAAAAATTAAAGTGTAATCTTTAAAATCATTAAACCCCTTGTTCCAACTTAATTAACCTCAGCATTTAATAAAGAACTAATTTCAGATATCTAAAATCATTATTTAAAACATGTTCTAGCGAAACATTACTTCTAACCCAGCTTCATTAATAAATTAAAGAGTTAAAGACCGACGAAAGATTGCATCCTTATATATACTTCAGCTGAAAACGATTACAGTTCTAGCCGGCGGTTCAATCGATATAGAGAAATGGTCAGTCAGCGACGCAAATCCGTTGTTATTAGGCAGAAATCACAAGCGGGCTGGATTTTCCTAATGGTGCATGATGGCGAAAACTTTTTCCATTACGTTCGTTTGTATAGCGCGTGACGTTTGATTTTGGTTTCCTGGTTCTGAATTTTTGATTAGAAACTTTAGGCTAGAATGGAGATGAGCTGAAAGTTGACGTGTTTTAAATGCTCAACGCGTAAAAGGCTTTTATCTCTTAAAGTACTTAGCAGGAAATGTATGTCAAAAAACTACATTACGCTACGTCAAAAAGCTACGTTATTATATTAGAAATTTGTTTAAATAATTCTCGAAATTCGAACAATTCACTAACCATCGCCGTTGAACATTTTATTACCTCATAGAGAGTATCGGTACTTACTTCCTTTTATATCAAAATGACTGCCTAACCTATAAAAAAGAAATCACAATTTCACATCAAAGAATCACAATATCTATAAATTATACCCTATAAAAAATTGCAATCTACTATTTTGGTAACCTAAAAAAATTCAAATAAAATATCACGATTTTTATAAAGCAGTAAAAACTTCCACAGTTGAAGCTCATTTTCAAAAATAGGAAATTTATGAATTTTATTAATGTTTTTCTTGAAAAAATATTTTTTATTGCAAGAAACCTTGAAACCTTATAAAACATTCCCAATAACAAAAATCAACATTTTGGGAATCTATTAAAATAAATTCCATAAGCTATTATTCCCTAAAAATATCTAAGATAAATACTCTATAAATTGTTCATGGATTTTTTTTATTTTAAGAATCGACATTTTTCAATACGTGAAGACCATATTGAAAACCTATTAAAAAATTTCAAATGAAAGAATTATAATTTTGAAAACCTATAAATTATTCATTCTAAAAGATCACGTCTTAAAAATCTTTAAAAAAAGTTTAATAAAAGACCCCAATTTTTAAAAACCATACAGAATTCTCAATTAAAGATTAAAAAAATTAATGTTAACCACATTTTTATGCACATTTTTTCTTTAACAACCCAGTAAGCAATCATAAAATGCCAAAATACGGCATAAAACTATTATTTTAAGTTATTTTAAGAAACAAGGAAGTTATTTTAAATTGATTCTAAGTTGTTTTTCGCTATGTGACTTAGAGACAGGTCATGCCATTCTAAAACGATATCTTTTTATTTTATTATATGGTTGGATTAGTCACGCATGTTTCTGCAGCGAATTAAAAATTTTTTTTTATTTTATTGATGATATGATAGTTAAATTTTTAATGAAAAATATAAACACTATGGGATAAAATATTAGAAACATTCTAAAATATGAACTCTTCTCCATATTAATGAGATGAAACGTTCCAAAACACAGCACGCAAATCCGGAGTTACTCTACTTCATCGACTCGAAACAACGCCAATCAGTAAAGAGAAAAATGTCACAGCGGAAAAAAAATTGTGATGAAAAGCGTGCATCTTAAAGTATTTAGAACTGAACGAGAAAAAAAAAACTAATTTTGAGAAAATGAGAGCTATTAATCATTGTACGGTCTAAGGCTCTTCCAGCTGGTAGATTTATGTATTTTGTTTATCAAAATTCTTAGAAAGTTTAACAGAGATTATAAGTCCATTTAGATATTCAAAAAACATTTAAAGCAGGAAATCTGTACTTGTAAATTAGGTTCATTTTCTGATTAGATTACAAGTCAATGTTATAAGGACTCTTTAAGAGTACTTTTGTAACAGTTTAAAAAAACAATTCTCGGCGCATCACACTGTATAAATCACCATTTTATAAAGTAAAATCGATAGTTAGAACCGAAATCCTATACAAATTTGTTTATTAGCATGATAAGTTAAAAGTTATTTTTTTATTAATTTAACTACCACTGTGTGAAAAAGTGAAATTCGCACTAGGTGTTCTTTGTTTTTTTTTAAACCATTGAATATTTGTTATTGATATTTGCTTTTACTTACGATTTGTCTAGCGATGTTCTCAGAAATTAAATCATTCTGCTTTATTACGTTAAAAAATATATATAAATGTCTTTTTTTCTATATTACTTTAGACATGGAGATTAATTGTTTATCATTAATTGAACTATTAGAAGGAAATACATATTTCAAATTTAAATGTTTACAGAGAAGATTTATTTAAAACATTGATTAAAAAAGTAACATTATAGATTATTTAAAAATGACTTTACGAACTTAAATATTTAAACAAACAGATTTACCGATGTCGTTCATACTTCCAGAAAATGCACTCCCTCCTTTAATTGCGAAAAAGTAAACAAAATCAAACAATTTCGAGGAGGCATGTCTTAAAACTTAGCTCAATTAAGCCAATGCGGTCGTAAAACATATTTAAAAAAAACTGAGAAAACTTTACAAAACTATTTTCACGCATGCGACGATGCATTTCAGAACGAGAACTAAAAGAAAATGTTGACTGGCTCTTCAAGTCACGCTTGAAAACACTTAAGATCATTGGGATACGTGACAGAAGAGAAAGAACTTCTTTAGAAGAAATAAACGTCCGGATTAGATTTCCTGGCGAAGAAAAAAAGGAAACAGATAAGGAAAAAAAAAGAACTCATTGCAATATGTTTGAAGTGTGGAAGTGATCGGAGATACCTTTTTTTCTTACGAATCTTCTTCAAAAATGGAAGAAAGTACCTAAAGTGATTTTTTTATGTGCTAAGTGAAGAAAAAGCCCGCAGAATAAACTTTTGGTTGCAAGAAAAACTTCCCATAAGCAAGGTTTGGCTTAAAAATGTTTGCCAAGGCGTGAACACTTTCCATTAATGGACTTGTTCCTCACATTTTCCTTCCAAAAAGCGCCATTTCAAGCATAGAAAAGTATTAATTTCAAAATATTTAACTTAAGATGAGATACTTTATGGATGTTAAAATACTGTGGTTAGTTTGGGGAAATGTAGTGAAACGTTCTAACATTTTAGTGGTTAAATTAAAATCGATATTAAAAACTTTTGCGCTATCTTTCAATGATATTTACTTTTAATAAAGCTATGTTAATTGCTCCCAAACTTCTTCAAATGTTTCAAATAAATTATTAAAATGAAAAAACGTTTTATACGTTGTGTTTTTGGAAAGTATGTTTGAAAACGCTTATTGTTGTTGAATCAAACATAAAAAAGCAGTTTATTTTGGAAAACAATTCAAAATTTTGATCAAAAAACAATTCAAATGATAAAATTAATCTTGAATCTTTAATCTCTTTTTTTAGAAGAAATTTATGAATAAGATAAAATTTTATAACTGTCGTAAGAGTTTTATTTAAATAAAATGGAACAGCTGAACATTTTAATATAAAAATGCAATATCAATATTTATATTTGATGACATACTTAACATATACCAGTACAGTAGTTTGTTTTTAGTAAATACAGTCATAAAGGTTCGATTACATTTAAAAAAGACGACATTTTGTACATATTTGAGATAAGTCAGCATTTTTTTCTCAATATTAGAAATCATAAGAGCTAGCGCTATTTTGTGCGTTAAACTTTATGTTTCATTATTTCGTGAAAACTGTGACATTTAGAAACTTGAAATTGCGAAAGGGCATGGAAGACTATACAAGGAATTCGATGGAATAAAATAATACAATGGTCATTTAAAATTTCATATAAAAGTCATTTAAAAGTTCAAGAATCAAAGAATTTTTCAATACCTTAAGAGTACTATCTCAAAGAAATTAAACTTTACCAAAGGAGGACGACATAGAGGCTTTTCAAATTCGGATTGGGCTATTGTAACAAGACGAAGACGATAGAAAATCAACAACTGCTGATGTCTTCTGTGATTTAAATTGTGTTATCCTCCAGAATTTAAGAAAACAACAAACTGTTGCCATATAAACTGTTGAAGCAGAATACTTGGCTTTAAGTACAACAGCACAAGAATTGATATGAATTCAAACTAGAACTACTTAATCAAGAGACTGAAGCAATAAAATTATATTGTGACAATTAGATTGTCATTAAACCCTTTGCTTTCAAGTCATGTAAAACACGTTGACATTTGCCATCAATTCACAAGCTAAAAAATCGAACAAATATTAGTATAATTATTGATTCAAAAAGCAACGCTGCAAACCCCCTGACCAAACCAGTGACCAATTGTACAGATGTAAGGTCGTATTTGGACTTTCGTGAAATGGGATATGAGTATATCATTGAAATCCACAAACCCTTTTAGAAATGAATCTAGCAACGTCAATTCAAAATCTGATTATAAATAACACCTGTTTTCTCAACTTCAATCTATTCTTAATAATAAATATTCGTTTTACTTAGCTTTCTTCACTGCATTTACGCTACTCTACTCACAGATTTGATGTTGATATTTGCATTACTTAATTTTGCCACTCTCTTGCTGACATTTTTAACTTAAAAAATATTCAAAATATATTAAAAATGTATTTTATGGGGAAAAAATTAAATTAAGTAAATACAATTTTTAAGATCATATAATTTTCTATCTAAAAATAAGTAGTTTTGTTTAGTACGTGGTGTATTTATATATTTTGAAAATACAACAAATTATTTACGCATTTATGTATGATCCAAGTGCTGCCAATTTAGATACAAAAATAAGTGCAATTTCGATGGCACGCCAGGTAAATATATTGATAGATAATTTGTGTTTATTATCAAAACCAAATAATTTATAAAAATATTTTACTTCATTAGTTTATTTTAGAGCATTAAAAACTTGACTATTTTCAACATCCAATAAACGTTTGAGGAAGGAAACCTTGTAACTCTTTCACAAAGAAAGCAATTTACAAAACATTCCCCAAAGAAAACTGAAACAAAAACGGTTATTTGTTTTAATCCCTATCACGACATACCAGTAAGAAAATATGAAGCTCACCAGAGACCTAAAAATACACTATATAATATAAACACACAATAAAAAAAACTGAAATACTAAACCTATCATTTTTGACACTTTCCTAAGTTCTTAAAGCGACTAACAGAGCGTTGAAAGATAGGCGTAAAAACAACTACACTTTTTCAAATCGACGTCGAAAGTCTGGGACCTTTTTGATTGATAGTCACAAACCCGAAAAAAAAGTATTCGTTTTAACAAGAGAACAGCCAGCTTATTTTTGTAGCAAAAATGTACATTATGAAAGTAAGAGTCGGAAAAACTATTGGTTTGGTAAAGGTTTGCAAGGAATTTTTCAATTCAATTTTTCAGTGGAGACTTTTTTTAAAAAATAGATTATCTTTTGATTAGGATGGTTTGAAACGTTCTATCAGTGAATATTTTTTCTTTAAAAAAAAGGCTAGGTAACTGACTTATTTTGTATTGAGAGTCAAATTTAGTGCAACCACAGCATATATTTTTTTGTATAGTAATCAATTTAATGGACATGGATAAAAATTTGTCTACATTGTTTGGACATTTTGAAAGTTGTTCTATAACAACGTTCAAATTTTTTAGAACCTTAAACTGCGAAGCTGAACTATCTTTCATAAAACCATTTTTTGTTGCTATTTTAACGCTTTTTTTTACCATTTTTTAAAGAATATTTTTATTTGTAACAAATTTCGAATCTGTAATAGATATAGTAGCATAATAAAATATATTTATATTTTATTATTATATTTAAAATATATTTAATTATAATATATGTATACTATCATGGGACACCGGTGTCCATTTTACAGATTTTTTTCCAAACTGCACAAATTATAAGTAAAAATATATTTCGGCAATTCATTAATTATAAAAAATTTTAATTAGTTACTAAAAAAAATCTGCTAGATTTTCGAAATTATTTTATATTTGTACTAAAATATAAAATCCAAAAAAAAGGTTGATCGAAATTTTTTTTTCAAATTAAAAAAATTTCAATGATGAATAACTGCTTCTCTTAGATCTAAATAATTTCAAATTTAGAAAAAAAAATTTTTGTTTGGAAGATTTTACCTTACCGCAGAAAAAGACACCGGTGCATTTTATAACGGTAAATTATTAAAATACAAAATATACTATTTTTCATATGTTTTGACCCAAAGGAATACAAAATAATGAAAAAATTGCAAAAAATATATTTAATAATAATGCTGCGTCAAAGGGTTAATTACAATATAGAATTAGTTCGAACGGAAACAGTTCAATTTGACACCTTATTAAATTTTTGCAGCAAATTTGCACCGTAATGTAGATGAGACAATCGCTATTAGGGTTCAGCGTTGGACAGATATTTCCGAGAATATGTTTGGTTCTAGATTCTACACTGTTGGAAATTTGGAGTGCTTTCAACCTTAATTTGTCCAAACTTAATGCAATTTTAATATGGTGCCAAGATGTACCGTATTATCGCGTAAATTAGAACATTTTACTCTTGATTACACGATACTGCAAATCAACTTGAACAGAAATAGGGTCCAATTTATTACTTTATTGAAATTGCAACCAATATCATGGCTTCGACACGATTTTTTGTAAGATTGTCAGAGCTGAGCTACGAAAAGAAAAAGAAACCTACTCACAACATAAATGCAAAACTTATCGATTTTGTAAATTTTAAAATGCTGGTTAGGGGTAGTTGGATAACAATGTCATACATTTTTGATATTTTTGACCCACCATTTGCCTCAAAATCTCATACTTGACCAACCCTTCTGGACCCAGAGGCTGGGATAGCTGGTTGGTAAAGCGCTGGACTCACGTTTGTGGTGAGAACGGGAGTTCGAATCCAGCCGGCCGAAGACTCCCCGTGTTGTTATTGGTGACTGGTGCAAGCTGAATCTGTCGGGTCACAAAGTCCTTCATGATCTTATAACAAATCAATACCTCTGGGGGTACTGAATTGGAGATTAATCGTTCTCTGGTTCAGGTCAAAATGACGATCTGTGGATGAATGAATGTATGAATGGGTCCGCTATATAAAACGGGTGTGACGCAAGGGGGTGGCAAAAATCGAATTCTTGGCCATGGATGGAGCCAGTGGAAAGCAAGAACAATCGCATCCCCTCTACCCTAATATCCGACAACTACAACAACAACAACCTTCTAGACCCAAATACCCAACCCCTAATGTCACTCTTAACGCTAACTACATAACGTAAACTTGTGCAGAAAATTAAAAAAAAACTATGTTATAGAGCAGATTACTTATTACTTATTTTGATACAAAAAATTAACATTATTTTAGTTGTTTTTAGTCAAATTGTGTGATTTCTTATTTTTTGTTCCCCCTTCTACGCACTTGTCAAACCGTCACAATTTCTTAAACCCGCACCCTCCCCTTCAAGCGTGACATCCTTTATCTTTCCTGGTATTTTCCAAGCAATCGCAGATATTTTTATTAATAGACAATCTATTCACGTTTATGGAGTTTAATTGTGTTTTGGCAAATAATTCTGGCGTGACTAAGAAAACAATGGAGCTTCTCAATTAAGGTTTATCGGACCACTTGTTTTAAAGATCTGTTAAATAAGTGAATTTTTTTTCTCTCGCTCATTTATTTCAAAAACTAATTTGTGAACTAATTAAAGCTAATAAAACTTTTAAAGCTAATTTGTGAAACTAATCGTGAAATTATAATGGTTCGAAAAATGTTTTACTTTAAAACAAACATCAAAGAAGCATACTCCAACTGAACTTAAAAATAGCTAAAACTCACGAATAAGAAAAGTCAGCGATGTAGCAATATGCAAGATTTTTCGCTTATAAAAATAAAATGAATAGGATTTTTCATTGAACTAAATCGAACATTAAATCCATTATAAAGTATAAAACAACGAACTTAATTAATAAAATAATATTCCTCTATAGCAGCTAGCAGATTATGACAACACAACAACAGTGAGAGGAGCTCACGTGGTGTTTGTGAGTTTGTGAAGGAGGTTAAGATTCCATACTCTTTGATATGATGACAGCAACGTAGACTAGCTATTGCGTTCCAGGAGCCTTTACTTCATAAGCTAGCTAGTGCCCATCGTTCATAATGCCATAACCACTGATCCACCGCGACTCACGGAATTACTCTTATGCATTAATTCTATTTTAGTTTTCTACTCTTATGCATTAATTTTATTATTAATTAATTCTATTTTAATTTGTATCATAAATTTCGCAATGAGTTCAAGAAAAAGTAAATATTAGTGAAAAATATTAAAACTCAAAGCACGTTGGCTTTTGGTGATTTTTTTTCCATCATTTATAATAGAAACTAGAGAATAATTTATTATTTACATTTGACTGTATTTTTTAAGGATTATTTAAAACTAAGAAGAGTTGTAACATTCCACGATGACTTAAAAGATCTCAAATTCCTTTACCATTTTTATTTCATTATTTGTATAAGAAGCTATCTAAGTGAAAGAAGAAAAAAAACTTCCCTGTGCTTTCAGTTTCCCACTTTTTGAATCAAATCAACTAGTTTATTTCCCCATTTAGTTTTAACATTAAAAAACTTTGAATGAGATTAGTAATTAACATATAAAAAAAGTAATTCATTGGAAAAAACGTTGATAGTTTTTTAATCTTCAGGAAAAGAAAGTGATCACAAATTTCAAACTTAATTAGAAAGCGTCTTTGCGTGGACTAAATAATAAAGAAAAAAACATTTCTTTAAAAGATTTTCTGATTGAATTATCAGCCATTTTGTTATTAGCATTCTTGGCAATTAGTTGAAATTTGATTTTCCTTTGATTTATTCCGAGCAAATGCCTGAGGGAACAACACTTAACAACTACATTTATTGATCGCATAAAAACACGAAAACTTTCTTATCTTTATTCTGCGTGTTTTGAGCACTGTTCAAAATAATTATTGAAAATTATTCAGTGAATCTAAATGCTTGTATCATTTGACAATTCCACTCGTTACAGGTGATACCTGCTAACTATGGGTTCAAAAATTAATTGATTCATTAATAGAATATACTACAGGTATACATATATTATAGGTATACAGGTATATTATTATAGGTATTCAGAATACACACGACCGCGCGAACATTGTTCGAGAAAAATTTTATAGTATTACCCATTATGTATTAAAAAAAAGAAAGAAAAAATCGGTCGAAATTTCTATTTGGTTTTTTGGCATCGAATGGACAGCATTGTTGATTTTTTTAAAAATATTTGTTAAATGTTTATATTAAAATGTTTTTGAGCGATTTAGATTTTAAATATATAAACAAGTAAAGTATATGATAACACAAAGTAAATCAATTTCTAGTTTTATATTGTAAAAACATTACTAAATTTAAAGTATGTTCTGGTATGTATAATAATCAATATTAAGTTGTTTTTTTTTAAAAAAAAGTAACTTTTCAACAAATTTCGTCAAAATTAGGTGGGGGAAAAGGTTAATATAAGTTGTAAGAGTCAATAAATTGCTCGCAAAGTTTTTTTTTTAATAGAGATTTTGTGTAAACCGAAAAATTTCCATTTTATTCAGGTTTGTACTACTTTAGTTTTTGGTTCGCTTAAATCGATCGAAAATTTCTCGCGAAAGCAAAAGTTAAATACATTTTTTGTAGTTCAATTTTTCAGAAATAACTTGATCAATTTCTTTCAAATTTTCCACTTAAAATCCAAAATTATACAAAATTTATACATCTTACAGTTTAGACAATTTTCATTATTATTAAGTTTAATAATCAATAAAAACGTGTTGAATACCTTTGATTTTGATTTATTTCTACATTACGATATTATTTTTTGAAAATAAAATTTATAATTGTGTGAAAATTTTATTTTATTCGGATTCCCTTGAATAATTTCGGAGACACTGCGAAATACATAAAAAGTAATTTTATATCCAAATGTTCGATTTTCAGACTGCTTTCTTAACTAAATTATTTGGACAATACAATACAGATTGTGTCTATCCTCTAAGTCAGCGGTTCTTAACCTATGGGTCGCGACCCAAAATTGGGTCGCGAAGCATATTTCTTGGGTCGCGCTGAGTCGAACCAAAAAAGTTAGTAATGCACCAAATAATAAGTAATACCAACACCTCCTAGAAGAAGTCATTGTGGCTTACTCAGCCTAATTTTGACTTTTTTTTGGGTCGCGACATGAACACATTTCTCAAATTTGGGTCGCGGCTTAAAAAGGTTAAGAACCACTGCTCTAAGTTGACAGGAAAAAAACAATCCGAATTCTTAGAACCAATATTTTGTTCAGAAAAAGTACGCTTGTGTATCTGGTTTTACAGTTTAAAACACCTTCTGTACTGATAAGCTAACATAATTAGTACGTAAAAATTCGATTAATAGATAAAAACTTATTGGAGGAGTTAATTTTTGTTTAGTTTTTTTTTATTTTTTATCTTGCACTTCGTACAAAGTTTTTTTTTTGTCTTGCACTTCGTTCACTATCGTTACACGTTTTTTTGTGACGCAAGAAATTGATAAAGGGTTGATAATATTCTTGTTCATTTAAAGATTTGTTTTATTGATCAAATTATATTTTTTTCTTCACCTTAATCGTAAAAGTTACGTTTGCTTTTTACCAATTGTGGAAATTGAACTGTAAAAGTTACGTACTTTAAAAATTACGAACGCTTGTTTCATTTTATTTAGCACCCTGTGCTTTATACACTTTGACGAATTATACACACGTGATTAAAAAAATTATGCGTATAAGATTAAAAAATACAACTTTAAACGTTTCTAAGTAAAATGTTCATGTTCTTGAGGTATTTTTGCCGATTTAACTACCCAAACTATTGTCTACTAAAATCGCAAAGAGGCAATATTTTCTGAAAAAGAATAAAGTTAAAACATTCGTTTAAGGAGACCTATTTAAAGTAAAAGTGTTTTAAAAGTTACATATCCTTCTGTGCATAAAGATGACGTTCGAAATGTGGCTTTAACAAGCTTATAACGAACGACTGAAATAGAATAATTGGATTACTTCAGTATCCAATTCCTTTTAGTTCGACCCATTGAACTGAAAAGGAATTGAAAAATTTAGTACTATCAAAGAGAAGGGATTAGTTTTTAACTTCGGTACCCTATAAACGTGAAAAAAGTTCAAGGTTAATTTAAAAACAGCGAATTGGACAAAAAAGAGTACAATATAGTTTAATCAACTAAGAAAAAGATTCCAAATAAGAGAAATCTATTATTCATTATAGTGGAATTAACTTAAATTAAAAAAAGAAATATTTAATGGTTAACCAATGCTTTTTTAAAGAATTAAAATATTTTAAATATTTATTTTGATTATACATAATTCATTGTACATATTTCATTCATAATTAATAGACTCGCTGCTTTAAACGCTACAAATAAGCAATTGGTTTTTCATTAGAATCATACGAAGTTTAAATTTAATTTGCTTAATTTAAAATCAGATCTGATAAAAAATATGCATGATTGAAAAATTTCGCATTATCAAGGAGAAGGAATTACTTTTTAACTTCAGTACCCTATGAACTTGGAAAAAGTTGACGGTTAATTTAAAAGAAAGCGAATTGAACATTCAAAAAGTACAATATAGTTTATTCACCTATGAAAAAGATTCCAAATAAAATTAATCTATTATTCATTATAGTGGAGCTTAATTAAATTAAAAGAGAAATATTAAATTCTTAGAGCAATGTTTTTTTTATAGAATTAAAATATTTTAAATATTTAATTAGATTATATATAATTTATTTCAAAAGACTCACTGCTTTTACCGATACAAATAAACAACTGGTTTTTCATTAGATTCATATGAAGATTAAATTTAATTTACCTAATTTAAAATCAGACTTGATTAAAAAAAAGTGCGCCTTTTTTCGAAAGCTTGGAGGAAAAAGTTCTAAGTGACACTTTAGAAAGAAAAAAAAAACAGATTTCGTTAGAGAAGTTTTTATTTTATTCTTATTTTTTAACTTAATATAGTTCAGTAACTATATTAAGTTAACTACATTAGTTCACTTTTAAATATTTAAAGATCTCAGTGCATTTGGAAATATCTTAAGAATCAGAATTAAGATCTTCTGGTAGCATACTAAGGAGCTAAAAGAGAGAAGTGGGAATTAACTAACAAGGCATAATGTTTTTTTCCTTACAAATTCAAATATTTTTTTTAAAAAAATAAACAGGAATTCTTAAAATATTTTTCATTTCACACATGATTTTAAAAACTTAACTCGACGAAAAAAAAGGCATGTTTTAAGAAAGTATGTTTTTGAATCTGATTTCATATAAATGACTTCCACTTATTGAGGTATAGTAAGTCATAAATCATATGTTTTTTCACAAAATCTATACATGAAAATCCGATCATTAAATCAAAAATAATTCAAGTTGTTAGTTTTGCCAACTGAGTAGATATAATTACACTTGACATCGTTTCCATTTAAAAAGCAAAAAAAATATCAAGTTATATTTATGTTAAAGCAGATACTATGGACACAAATAAAAAAAATTCCCGCATTAAAATTGGTTGCTCATATCATTCCAGTCCATAAATTTTCTGTCTTATACCTCAACAAATAAAATAAATATTCAAAAGAGTTTGAAATTATTGAAAAGAGCAACAACTAAACTATTTAATTTGACTAAAATGTCACTTTATGCAGTTATGAGCACTCATATTGGGAAAATTTAAGGAGTTTTTATCTAAAACATTGTTAAACAAGTGCTTAAAATTTTAATATTTCCAAGTTCTCCTTCTCTACGAGCACGGCAGCCCTCTGTAGGCTTTGGCTGTCTCTACTACACGCTATTATCAACGTTTCCTATCCATTAACGATTCCTTTTCAAATTCCTTTTTACTTTCAAGAAATTATGTATTTTACAGTATCTTCTAACCATCCAGCTGGGGATGTTCTTGTGGTTCGAGATTCCATAGGATTTTTAAAATTGGTGATTTTAACAAAATTCTCCAGACAAGGCCGAGCAATCTTAAGTTATTGTTCGAGTGTTATTTGTGACTGCTTATAGAGTCTATATAACTCAAAGTTAAAATCTAGCTTAGCTATAAGCCTCTCTTCTGGAAAAAAATAGGCCTAAGGTATTTTCTTTTAAAAATATTTAAAGTGCCTGCATCTACTCCTGGTTCAACTGAAAGTATTAGAAATTTTTTTTCCTATAACAAATAATTGTAATTGAGGCACGATGGCTCATGGGATAAAGCTTTCGCCTTCCAATGAGGTGAACCGGGTTCGAATCCCAGTAATGGCTGATCGATACGAATTCCGCAGCCGGCTTGCACCGACCACAGTGCCGACGTAAAATATCTTCAGTGGTAGACGGATGTTGGGTTAGAGTCCACTTACCATCAGGCTAGCCGTGGGAAGTTCTATAACGCAAATTAGAGTTAGTTCCATCAAAAAAAAATCTTCCATGAAGTCTTTTTCTAATACTTGATCCAGAAGTTCCCTTGTCTTCTGGATGGGATTCAAAATTACAAGGCTACGTAGTTGAACATTAATAGTCGTAAAAAAATTGGATCGGCTGATCAACGACGATTATAAAATAAAATAATATTAATTAATAAGGTTTCATGTGTTTGTATTAACGGCAACCTTGTTTTTAAATCTCTACTGTTTTCTTTGTGTGAAAAATCGTATTAAAGACATAATTTAAGTGAGATAACGGAACTAAGCATACAACTTCCAAAGCAATATCTCAAGATTTTCACTATCACAACACATTATAGAGTTTCACTTTGCACTATTAATATCCTGTTTTTATCACTTGACGCGATAAAAAGTTTCTCTTACACAATTTGTAAGTGTAAAGCAAGGTTTTAAACAAATATATCCGTATATTAATTCTTCTTATACCCGATTAGTTATTAAACAGCAGACGATTTGAATGTTTTTTATGTTTCATGTTTGAATGTTTTTTATGTTTTATGTTTGAATGTTTTTTATGTTTATGTTTGGAACAATGTACTTTATGATGCAAACGATATCTCAATGAAATTTGTAAAATAGCTGAAGCGAAATAATTCTAAGATAAATTTCTGGAATATATAGTGAAAGCACAAGAAATAATTTGCTATACTTTTGGAATGTCTAAGAAATTTTAAAAAAGTAAAAGGCCTTAATAATAGCTGCATAAAAAATATTTCTAAGAGTAAAATATTTTTTAAAAGAAGAAACCTTTTAGTATCTTACACAAATGAAATTATGTATAAAATATATTTGTGGGACCATTAGAGCTGTGTGTTGAATTAAGTTTTTTTTTAGGTTTAGAAAATTATCATTGTAAAACAAAACGAAAACTACAAGAGAAACTTGAACACCCATATTTTAGCCATTTTAAGGTTTCTATTACTTAATGTTAAAAGTGGATAGGCAAATTTAGAGAGGTTTTCCTTTTAATTATAACCCCAATAATTGTTTTAACCATGTTAATTATTTAATCGTATTTTTAAGATAGAATACGTGTTTAAAAATCTAACATTTATAGTATATTTAATTTCAATTTTTTGGAATTTTTTATAGCTTACTTTCGGTATTAAAGAAAATTGTTTAAGGAATGAAGACATAAATCAACAGCCTGAAAAAGCTTTTATTTCCTAATGGTTGGCGCTGACCTGATTTACGTTCTTTGCCACAGAAGACGCCAGAAATGTTACACTCATATACAGAGAAAAACACCAATGTCCAGAGCGGGATACGAACCAGCGACCATTGACTTTGCGTGCAGGCACCCTAAGTGCTAGGCGTCTGAATAGGCTCAAAGCAGACTTTATTTTTATCAAAAAAGTACTAATTAGTATAATAATTAAAATTAAAGAAAATTAAAAAAATATTAAAGCTTTTCCTTCGAATACAATTTAATGAATATGTTTAAATCACCATTAAAAAATTATTTTTGTACAACTTACTTATTTAATAGTTATGTTTTAATGAAAATTTAAGAAACGCCTGAATAATTTCAAAGTTATTTCACTTTTTATAAAACATTAGTTATTATGAAAACTAAAATAAAAATTGAAAAGCTTTTCTGCTTGCTTAAAATAACAATAGTAAAAAAGTTGAATAACATTTAAGTCAATATTTGCTTGTAAAATAAAATCACTATTTTTCTTGCAATTCTAATTTATTCGAAAAAGATACGATTAAATAAGAAATTTTTTTTGTGTTGTTGTTCGTTTCCCAAATAAAGTTTGTTTGTATTTATATCATAGCAAATTTTTTTCTCTGAGAATTATTCGTCTTTCTCACAGTTTAGAAAAAATAAAGAAATTAAACTCAAACGTAATTTTTAACGTGTTTATTTAAGCATACTCTAAATGCGATAGCAATATTACATTCTAATTTACAATGATGTGTTTGTGTTCTCTGGGCAAACAGCAATGTAATTAAAATCAAAATGAATAAAGATTATAAAAAAATATCGTTAGAGTTTATGAATAGTTTCATTCTGAGTTGTCTGCAATTTTTTCGTGTGAAAATATGAACTGACTCATAAATAAAATTGAACCAGTAACAGTTAAATTATTTTCGAAAAAATTAGTTTTAAAATTTCTCAATAAATTTATGTATATAATGATATTATTATGAGTAACTTATAGATAAAACAATAAATTAGTTTTGGAAAATTAATTATTGATTATATTATAATTTTCGGGTTTTTAAACTAAGATTATGCTATAAAAGAAAAAAAAAACATTATTGGGAATTTCTGTGATTTGATTTGTATCTACAAATTTTTCAACCTTTCAATTTATTCAACTGCGATCAATTAGTAGATCTTATTAACGCACGGCAGACGAACGATTAGGAATTATTGGAAGGGAAATCTTATATTTTTTGGAAATCTTGTTTTGCATTATTTTTTAAATGCTAACGCAAATAAAATAATTTTCAAGCCAATCGTTAAGTTAAAGAGATCTTTGAAAAAAGTATGCGCTGTCTAAAGAAAATAGAAATAACACGACTCAAACTTATAACTCTAAAACTAAGTCTCACAAATAGTTAAGAAAATGGTTAAAAGTATTCTTCTTAATTATAATCTTGACATATTTAACGTATAAAAATAAAAACACGCATATTTTTAAAAAAATTATTAAAAAGCCTCATATTTTAAATGCAAAAACAAAGTTCCAAAAATAATTAAAATATCTAAAATATAATTTTTTTTTGAAAATTCTTAATTTAAAATATTTAACGAATAAAAATAAAATCATGCACTTCAAAAAACCAAAATAAAATAACTTAAATTTTAAATACGAAACTTAAGTCCCAAATATAATTAAATACTTTAAAATACATTTTTAAATCAACTAATTTAAAATATTCAACAAATAAAAATTAAAACTGGACTTACCAAGCTTGGAACAAATAGAACACAAAACACTCTGCAAAATGTTGTTCAATTAAAATTCTTTCACATTTTAACATGAAGGTAATCCAAAGCAGCCACGATTTTTAATAATCCCAGTACAAATTAAAATCACTCATAATTTATATTATTTTACATCAAATTCATAAGTTCAATCACCTTATTCGAATCATTAGCATATTTTTAAAATGAGTTTTGAGGCCTTAATTCTATTTAAACAGTGATATGTATATAAAAAAATAATCCCAATTCAAGCATTAAAGAAATATGAATTAAAAATATTTTTTTCAAATCGATAAAAAACAAAAATCGGAACTTTTCAAGATTTTGATAAAAAAAATTAAATCCGGGTTGACACAGTTCTGCTTATTGAACTTATTCTTTGATCAACTCTTGAACGAATGAAAACATAGGAAACGAAGACAGGCACGCCGCTTTCTGCGCGCAAAGCATGCCGGTACTTTGCTTCGACTGGTTTCAGTCACGTGACTGCATTTCTGTCTAGGCCATTTGGTTTTTTACTTATTTTTTTAATTCCGTTCCTTTTGTTTCTACGGGATATTTTATTTGTATACTTCATAGTAATTCTACTCTTCAATTTGTATTAAAAACATATTTTCCGCCACACAGTTAAAGTATAAAAACAAAACATGATAAGAAACAGTATAGGTTGAATTATTAATGAGCAAAAAATAGTGTTAACTTTAAAAAAAATCATCAAAATAGTATAAAAATAGAAACAAAGAAAACTTCATTTAAATTAAATTTTATTTATTAAATAAGAAAGGAACAGTTCAGACATATTGGAAATTTAAGTACAGTAAATTGCTCTTTTTAAAAGGATAAGATTTAAACATAAATAACTTGGAATTAAATATAAGTTTATTGTCACAATGCCATACTCTTTTTATAACATGCCAGTTAAAATAAGAATTACTATACTATATTAAGGAAGAAACTATATTAAGTTTAAATTAATTATTTAACAAACCAAAAACTTTTTAAAAAAATCATACTTTCAAAACTTTAAAAATGTTTATTTGTTAAAAAATGGGCGATAAAACTAATAATGTAAAAATTAATTTTAATTAAATTAATTAAAATTAATTTTAATTTTTTAAATTTTAAATTTTTTTGCAATTTATTAATCGAATTTTATTTACGAGTATGATGCTTAACTAAATGCGGTATTAAATACTACCGATAATGCCGTTATGGGAGCTGTAATAATAAAAACCTATTATGCCAATATAGGTGCCTTATATAGATACTGTGTGATGTAAAAATTGTATCACTTTACAATTCAAATTTTTTTCGTAAAATAATAAAAAAATAATAAATATTTACTAAAAGTTATTTTTTGCATGGAATTGTCTTTCGATAAACGAATTTTATAGTTGTGTGCAAAAATTTTTCAATTCGCGTGAAATATTGAGTTATGACGATATACGCAAGAAGTTAAATTAACTTTATGCGGTCTAAACTTTGGATCGCTCTCCTTACCAAACTTCGGGGACCATATTTGCCAGATTGCGGCTATCCCCTATATTTGGGGATCAGAAATTCGAATCCGTTGGGGAAAAAAAGAGGTATGTTTATTCAGAGAAAGTACGATTTTGAATCTGATTTCGTAACTTAAAATATCTTCTGCGCTAACTAATCAGCATATCTGAAGTCATCTCTAACCATTAAGTTTGAGTCCTACAACATGATGACGATCCGATTATTAGATTAAAAGTTATTCAGGACTATCCCTTTTTTCTGGTGTACCGTTCACCAAATTTGGTATGGTTCTGTTAAAACTTGCAGATTTGTATACGGTACAAACACACATATATACAGATAAACATTCTGTTTTATTCAAATAGATGTTTTACTTTACAATTAAAGATAAATCAAATTCTACATTCATATTTTATTTTAACTGTTTTAAATTACAGTTGTTATTTTGATTAAACATTCACAAAAGAATTTCAAAATTTTGGCCTATTATCGTTTGATTGACAAGTTTTGAAGTTAAAGAGTCAACATCGTTTGAAGAATTATAAAAATTTTGGTAACTTTCAATTTCACATCGTCAGGAATAAATTCGAATTCATTTTTAATTTATAGTTGAGACTCAAATCTTTTTGTTGTGACATGCTGCCGCAACCAAATTAGATTTAAAACGAAAATTAAACTTTAATTCCAACTTTTATTCATTGCTGAATCGTTTTAGAGCATGAGTAGAATCTAGTTCAATATTGTTCAATATACTGGTTTCACTTTTTTCGACAAAATAAACTCGTTTTTAATTTTTTAGAACAGTGAAAATCATTTTATTAGAAGTTGATTCGAACGTGTTTTGATATTGAAATGATTTTGATCTTGCAAATCTGGTTTTAAAAAGCGACTGATTTTACCGAGCAGTGATTATATATGTGACGTTTACTGGAACTTGTTTTAGCAGTTTAAGAAAGATTTATTTATTTTATTTTTGGAGAATATAAATTAGTCAAAATTTATCTAATATTAAAGAAAATCTAGATTTACATGTTCAATAAAAAACATCGTAAAATAAGATTACAACTTATAGATACAACTTAATTCTTGCTTGACTTGATTACAACTTAATTCTTGCTTGAAATGGATCGAAAGTGGCGATTTTTAAAGTTGGAACAACAGTTAGAAAATGAATGATATGGTAAAATAATCTTTCAAAGTTTGCATAACTTACAAACTATTACAGTAATTTACAACTCTAAAAGTATCTTAGTATTCTGTTGTTGTTGTTGTTGTTACTAATGTCACTTGTCTATACCAGCAATACCTTAGCAATACCATCAAGCCTGCTTTGGGAGTCGAAGCGATTTCAAAGTAGAGGGCATTTTTCTTGTTTTTACAGTGGCGCAATCTATGGCCAAGAACACTACTTCAGTCCTACACACGTCACAGCCCGTTTTACAGGGAGGGCCCATTCATAATCCACTTATTCCCCCACAGATCGTAATTTTGACCTGACCCAGAGAACGATCTATGTCCAATTCAATACCCCCAGAGGTATTTTAATATATTTTTTGTTTACATGAACAGCCGACGCAAGTTCTGGGTTTACGACTACTAATATTCAATTCCGTAATCTCGTAATTCTGAACCCAATTCAGAAGACAAGGCTGGATCAAGTATTGGGAGAAATTTACCTTCGTGGAGAACTTTTTAATGAAACTAAACAGCATCTGCGTTACATGGAGACGAAAACCATGAAGACATCCAACTGCTAGCCTGACGGCAAATCGAATCTTTCCCATGATCATTCTACCAGCTCGCACCAACCTGCACTGTGGTAGGTGCGAGCCGGGCGTCGACCAGCTATCGCTAGGATTCGAACCCGGTTCACCTCATTCGAAAGCGAAAGCTCTATTTGGAGAATTGAACTACAGTGTTATTGATTCGCTATGGGAACTTGGAGGACTTTGTGATCCCGACAGATTTAACGTGCCGGTGGGATTCGAACTCACGATCTCTGTCAAAAATATTACAGTCCTCAGAATAATTAAAAAAAGTGCGCTGAATTGAGCCAGTTTTGATGTAAACACTGAATTTTTTCATTTTTTATGCACTCTTTCTTTCTTTCCTTTCTTTTTTTTTTTTTTTTTTTTTTTTTTTTTTTTTTATAGTTTAGTTGCACTAAAGGCTTTCTTTTGGCTTTTAACTTATTCATACTTACTTTATTCTTGAAATATTTTTAAGGAACATAGAATTCTGTAATAAAATTTTTTAAAGAAATATCTCAAAATGAGTTATAATCTTTGGTTAGAATTGCCAGACAGGTAATAAATAATCTTATTTAATTATCTTACTTAATTTAAGAACTTAAGCAACTTGTTAAAAAGTTAAAAAAACGATATTGAGACGTTTATTTTCAAAATCGGCTTTGTTATTTTGTGCTCTCGAAAATTTCGAGGAGAGAAAATTTAAAAAAAAGAACGAATATGGATTTAGTTGATTTTGAGTAGTGAATCAAAATAGTTATGTTCTTTTCAATAACATTTCTATGTAACAGTGAATGCCCGCTGAGTAATAGGTTCTTGGAAAAATCTTGAAAAAATAACTAATTAAATTCTTTTCACTTCACTAGACTGCAAAAGACGAAAAAAATTTTAATTTTCAAGAGAAACTTTAATACTTTTCTTTATACTTTTTCAATAACTTTTCCATGTTTGTTTTTTGATAAAAGCAGATCAAAAAAAATTTTAAGTAATAAAAATTAACTTTAATACCTTATATTGAACTTCTCAATAAATTTTCTAATTTATGCTTTTAAATAAAAACAACTAAATTAAACAAATAGCTTTAAAACAAGTGCAATGGAGATGAACTTATGAGTATATATCTTCATGAGGTAATAAATTTTGAAAAGAATCATATTTACGTTCTTTTTGTTTTACTAGAATGCAAAAGAGGAAAAAAAATTTGAATTATCAAAATAAACTTTAATACACTTTCTTTCAAATTTCTCAATAAATTTTCGATGCTTTGTTTTTAGATAAAAACAACTGAATTAAATTAATAATTCTAATACTAGTTCAATAGAGATATACTTATGTTTATCTATCGCCTTTGAAAACGAAACATTTCACAAGCAAATTGATTCGGAAAAATTAAAGGATCACAATGAAGAAAATACTCAATGTAATTTAACTTAAAAACATACCAGTTAAGTAACAGGTAATGAATCTTGAAAAATCATTACAGAATTCTTTTAATTTCACTTGAAAGCAAATGACGGAGAAATCTTTCGAATAATCAAAATACATTTCTAAGTACAGAACCAATAATATAAATTAAAAAATATCATCTGAGAATGCTAAATATGTTCTTTCTCTAATCATTAGTAAAACTGACAAACCTTTTTTGTTGAAATAAAAGAGGAAAAATGGCGTCGAAAATGCCCATTTTTGGTAATAAAAATGAGAAAAGAACTAATTAATATCTTTTAAGCTATTTATAGTGGCTCTATCGTTTGCTTTTTCTTTTTCAGTTCGTTTAATTTTTTCTCTGCAGAAATAAAAATGTACGGTTACAGTTTACTGATTTTACTGCAGTGCTTTTTAAAAAAATAATTTTTGAAAGAGTTGCTAATAATTCTGAACCCATTCTGAAGTAAGTAGGATCATTAATTTTATACCTTAATACATAAAGCTTTAGAACGAATAATTTGAAAAGAACAGTGAAAGGGACATTTTGGAGTGTTCCAGTTTTAATGTAAAAACAAACACTCCTTTTTTTTTCCAGCTAATTTTGCCTTTGCCTAAATTCTCCTTACTTGACTTGCAAATTTTTCTAATGTATAGGCTCATTTTGTGTTATCATAAAAAAGCTATGGAGATAAAAATTAATCTTTTAATCTTTGAGACCACATTATATTTTTTCTGTGGTCATGAAATTGGTATTAAATAAATAACTAATTTATATATTTTGTCTTACACAAAATAGGCGGAATATGAATATTAATTTACATACTTCTGTATTTATTATTTTACTATCATTAATTTAGATATTTTGTGTCGTCATTAAAGTTGTTAAACTAAAAACTATTTTTTATACATTGGCATTACATTGTAATTTTTCTGTGTGCAATTAAATTGGTATAAAATGGATAACTTATTATTCATTTTAAAAATGGATAAAATGGTGTAAATGGATAAATGGTGTAAAATGGATAACTTATTATTCATTTCACACCAATTAATTTGCATTTTTTTCTGTAAACATTAAAACTGCCGAACTAAAATATTTTTTTTAGTTAATAAGATAGCAATATAGTGATAATTAAGTTGATGTAAATTGCTTGTAACAATGAAAGAATGAATAAAAATCTATGAAAACTTTAAATTTTGTTAAATTTTGAACGTCCTTGAAGAATAAATTATCTAACATTTGTATTTATTGAAATGTGCGATAAAAAATAAGTAGATAAATTAATGTATAGTTGAAGATAAAAACTTTTTTCTTGAATTAACAGAAACACATTCAACATGAAAAAAAGCTACACTATTAACCGAGCATTTCGCATGTGCAATCATTTATGATAACCAGAAGGATTTAATAATTGAAAATAATAATTTATGCAGAACGAATAGTTTCGTAAAGCTTATGACAAATTTCTTCTTAAAAATGTCGCATTAATATGTTTTAAGATGGCCTCAAACTTTATATATGAGTTATATTTGTTCCTTCTTTTTTTTCTCCTTTGCCTACTTCAACACTATGGCAACTGCTGGCAGTGTTATCCAAACATATAATTTTTAAAATGCAAATTTCTCCATTTCATAACAAGAATTATATCCCAGTTTACATATTGATTGTGCATAGTAAACACTTAAGAATTATAGGTAGAATATGTATATGAAAAAAAATATTATTTCGGCATTATTTCCATTTTTTCTCCTCTATTCTCAGAATATTTATTTGTCTCTGAAAAAGTTTATTCATTAAATATATTTAATTTAATTTTTTTATACTTTTATTCCTTCGTTTCAACAAATTTTCAACGCATTTGAAATTCATGTCACAATTGACTGAATTTTGAGCAATAGGATAAAGTTGAATTGGGTGGTAAGGGGAGAAGAAAGAAGGAGGAAATACAAGTGCTTGAACTGATTATTTTTCTTCTTCAGCGTAAAAAAAAATATAATAGTAATAATCTTAACGAAAAATTTTATTAGTAGTATTTTTGTTGCTGATAAAATATTTCAGGGGTGAAACTCATTGGCAAATCACTCACAACAGAGGACAACACTGAGAGAAAAACATCCATTCCCTGAGCGGGAATCGAACCCGCAGTCAGGCACATTAACCGCTCGACCACCTGGCCGGCTGCATGAAAACCCAATCTTAAGATCAGAAGTTATTTACGGTTATTCGCTTTTTATTGTGATTATTGTTTATAAAATTCTCATTGAAATAGATAAAATGGTTATGAAATAGATAAAATAGTTATGGTTATCATTGAAATAGATAAAATGGCATAAGCGGGACTCAATTCAATTTTAAACAATTCCTTAAACTGTGCCAGTAATTAATGTTTTCTTCCTCTAATTACTGTTATTTTAAAAAAAACATTAATCTGTTTGAATTATTTTTTCTCCTTCTTCATGGCTTTTTCTAAACAATAAAAAAAATTCCCTTTTAAATCAAAAAAATTAAATTGAAGGGATTCGATGTGATTTTTTCGGTTTTCTTTTTATAGTCAACTAGTTATTTTTATTCAGCTTAAAAGTTTTTATGTTTAAACCAAGAATATTGTACTGGATTCCTGAAAACATCATTTTTTTTTGAGATAATAGTATGACATAGAGACTTGAAAGTCGTGTTTAAAATGAATGGATCCAAAAATAGTAAAAAGCAATTTGTGTTCTCCACTTTTAAAGAGATTGCTTCGAATAAATCTTCGATGTATTGAGCTGAAATGTTCTACGGTTAATTTTGCGCTGAAACAGTTTCATGTCATTCATCAGTTTAATACCCTCTTTAAGAAAATACTGTTAAAATAAACCTTTAAAATGTTCGTTATTTATAATTTTCCTTTTTTTTTTAAATTCCTTGTCAAAAATTTTGTAAAAAATGTATACACATTATAAGTAATAAGTTAATATTTAAGTCAGAAATAACACTATCGAAATATGTCAAGTGACTAATAAAGAACGCGATTTAAAAAATGTCGAAGTCGGGGAGATTACTTGATTTTCATAGATTTTTTTTAATGATCAAAATTGAATTTTTCTCTTTTTATTGGCAATCAATCAGGTTTTGATGGTTTTAATCCTCCCATCTTTAAATTTCGGTTGTGTTTTTGTTTTCTCCTAACTTAACAATTTATGATTCCTAATGTGCATAGAGTTTGTCCAAAGTAAGAACTCCCTTAGCCATTCGTCAGGACCTGTGGTGGTGCCCATGGTAACGTGGTATAACTATTTCAAGTAGGGATGTGGGGTCATTGTTTAGGTTAGGTTTGACTCGAGCCGGAGGGAGATGGGGAATATTTTTCGATTGTGTTAGCCCTAGAGTGAAGAGAAGCTACCCTCCCTGAAATGCGCCGTTCTTGTTTCCATAGCAGCAGACGGTCTCAGACTTTGTAGCAGGAGGGAGTTCTTACCGTAGACAAACTATACTTTCTTGACTTCATTTATGACTAAGATTGTAAAAACATGTATTAAAAGTGGTGATTACGAAACATCATGTATTCATTTGAATCACGGGTAAATAGATCAGTAACAAGCATCCTATGTCAGCCCTGAGAGTCCATAATGATCATCCCATATTTCAAATCTTTAAGAAAACGTCGCTAAAAATACATTAATTAAGGTCTGAAAACTATTATTTTAATGAGAAAACAAAATAAAAGCATTAAATTCTGTTAAGAACGTGAGAAGTATGCCTCATTAAACTTCATCAAAAACTGCTGATAACTTCAGAAAAAAATAGGATTTTGTTTACATAAATGTGGGTGACAGTAAAGGTTGGCGTGGGGTCAAGAAGCCAACGCTAGAAAGATATTTTTATTTTGCGCCTTATGCGTTCCTTCATTTGAACACTTATCACCTAATTTATTTAGGGTTATAAACATTGTATTTATAAATTCGGTTATTTTTAATAACAATTGTTGATTTTTAAGGCCATTTTTTTGCTGAAGGTGTAATTTTTACTTTCACGTAAAAAATCTTAAATCAACATAATTTTTGGTATTATGTTAAATAATTATCTTTTCATAAATCAATCTCAAATTATCTTAGCATAACATTGCTAGAAAAAAACTACCCTATAAAGGGTTAAATCATTATTAAGTAAGATGGGATCAAAACCCTTTTGAATGGCTGAAGAAACTGATAATTTATTCCAATAATCCTTTTCTAACTATTTTTCTAAATGCTTCAAATTTTAAAGATTTTAATTTCTTTTTAAAAAAATACTCACACAAAACGAGTTTCAGGTTCAGAGCATAACCTGAAATTGCAACACACCATTTAATTTTTCAAAATTTTAATTTCAAACACTTTCCGGTCTATTTTTAAAGCTAATTTAATTAAAAATTAATCGTTTTTGGAAAGTTTTAGCTACATAAGCATTAGTTAGTTCACATTCTCACAGATGGCGCTCTGCGCAGTGATGTATTATTATTTATTGATGTTCTGATTCCGCTCAACGTTGACATCATTCTTCGATAGGGGATATTTCCGTATCGTGATCTGTAGCGCCAACTACAATCGCCAAGATGCCAAATAGATTTCAAACTTGCAATTTTTTTTTGAAAAAGACTTGTAGATGTTTGCCCGGTGGTGCCTACGAGTTATACCTTTCAAGTTGGTCCCTTTCTGTGATGTTTTTTTTATAGTTTCTTGCGGGCCACTGCCCGTAAGTTTCCAAGACTTGGTGATTATTCTGCCACAGATCACGATACGGAAATCCCCCCTTCGTTATAGTTATTAAATATATTTTTCTGCTATATAAAGAGTTTAGCTGATAACAGAAAAATAAATTTAATAACAATAACGAGAATGATGTTAACGTTACAGTGTCTGAATGGAATCAGAACATGAATAAATAATGCATCACTGCGCAGAGCGCCATCTGTGAGAAGGAAAAATATTATTATCAACGTATTAGAGAGAATTTATTGATATTTCAAAAAATATTATTGTGTCGTAATATACTGAATAAAATAAATAGTTGATGAAATTTAAAATTAAAAATATCTAAGTTTAAAGTTTTAAATGTTTTATCTTTCCTTTTTATAACATATTTAATTATCACTACAATTGTACGTTAATTCATGCATTACGGAAAGAACAAAAACGTTATCTAAAAAATGATCTGTTTTTGTATCATTGTACAAAAATGTATTTTTCAATAGTAAATAGTTTTTAGAATATTTAATAAAATGCATTTATAAAATATGCTTTTAAACATTCATGTATTTTTTATAAAAAAGTACTTTTAAAAGAAACATAGTAACTCAGAAAACAATTGAATAAATATAAGGAAAAAAAATCTATTGAACCAAACAGAAATCCGATTTGTTACAAATCTTACTCGAAATTTTCAGTCGAACAATTCTTTTTTTAAATTCTCCATTTATGGTTCTTTATATTCTTTTTTTTTAAACGTAAAAATCCATAGTAACAAATAATATTTATTCAATAAATAACGTAATTATGTTTCGTAAAAATATTAATAAAAATATTTTAGAAAAATATCACTCCCTGAAAAATATAATACCTAATTAGGAATTTTTTTTCAATTACTTAAAATATATTAATGTTGTATTAATAGTAATAAACTAAGTATGATCAATAAAATATTAATTTTACGAGCAAAAATTTCATATTTTACCGAATTCGACTTAAACATATTTTAACAATTAAAACACATTTTAAAGCATATTTTAAATTTAAATAAAGTCACATTATTTTTAAAATTATGAATAAATGCATTGTTTAGAACATGAAGAAATTTTTAACAACGGTTTATTTAATCAAAAAAAAATAATAATTAAAATTTTGAATAAACTTTTTTCGTAATGCGAATATTTCAGTAATCGCTCACAGTTCCAGGAATTATGAAAAAAATTATGGTTGCTTCAAATAGTTTTGCTACTGGGATTGAAGAGAAAATCATTTATTTGCATGTTGAGTTTTTTTTAGGGGGGGGGGGAGGATAGATGATAATTACAAAATAAATACATAAATTGCGTAACAACAACTTAATCTTAATTTTTAATTTTCTTACGAGCAGTTAAAATATTTCACTTTTAATTCAAACAAATTAATTTCAAACATTAGCACATAAATTACACAAAGTATAGTTTTAAGTAATTAAATATATGCATAACAAAGCTGTTTATCTAACAAAATTCAACTGCATAAGCCATAAAAAAACACATTAAAACAGTTTTTTCTTTCATTTCATTACGTTATTACAAAAAATATCAAAACTGACTCTTTTATTGACTTCATATACAAAAAATAGATTTTTTTAAAATTATGGACGCTACATTTTATTATATTTAATAATTCAAATAACTTACTTAAAAAGCATGGCACAGAAAATAAAAAAATCTATACACACAACTCATATCAATCACAACTCACTCACATAAATAAGTGACCCGAACGGATTTGACTTCAAAATTCGGATATTCCAAGTTCAATTGATTACAAGACAGTTCTTCAACAAACAACGTTCGTGGAACTGATGAAGAAAAAAAAAACTTGATAAGTTCATTTAAAGCGCACAACGTTCGTAAAAAATAGTGTTTTTATATGTACGATGCTTGCCTGCATCTAACACAATGGAAAAGATACGTGGAAAAAGTCATGAAAAAAGAAACGAAGTATTTCTTTAGTCTCATCACAGAAATTTCTTTTTATCGTTTTCATCAGATGCCTGACTCAGCAATTCCTTCGTCATCTGGAAGAGAAGTGAAGAGAAGATGATTAATTATGATTACCACGTTCAAAATATATTTCATGCCATTTGAGCACTTTTATTTTTGTAGCTTAATAGGGTGTTTAATTATTTGGCAAAACTTCATATTAACTCTTTATAAAACCTGACTTCGTTAATTTTTAAATGTCGGTGGGAAGGTATTTTCCCACCAATGATTTGTGCGACCATATGCTGATAACTTCAAAAAAATTAAAAAATAAAAATAAACTAAAAAAATTTGAGGGATTAGTTCGCACAAATGTAATGTGAATAACAGTAAAAGTTTGAGTTAAGTCAGAAAGATAGGCTAACACTGTGAAGCTATTTGCTCTTGTGTGTTATGCTTTAGTTCAGGGGCTGCCAAACTTTATTGATCATCGACCCCTACATAATATTTCGAAATCTCCATCGACCCCCATAAAAGTAATTTTCTGTTAATTAAAATAAAACTCTATTAGATACTGTGTTTGTACATTTATTTTATGATTTTAAACATTTATTAAAGTAATAGTACATAGTGTAACAATAGTTTTATGAAAAATATATTAATGTTGAAATATAAATACCTTAATATTTATGAAATAATAAGTAATTATAAGTAAATAGAAATAATAAGTAAAGTAACTACGGATTTATTTTTCTTAATCAATGACATGGGTGTGCCTGGTGCTTTTTTTTTTTTTGCAAGGTTCGTTATATTGNTTTGCAAGGCTCGTTATATTGGGTTCAAAATTGGTCAATTTTAATCTTAAATCCCTTCGAAACCCCACATTTAATTTATTTCCGTTCTTAGTTAAGATTGAATTTACGTGACTGAAACCGGCTTCAACCATATAGGAACTTGGAAATGCTATCATAAATGGCAGAGCTATTTCGTAAAGTCTTACATATTTTTGCATTATATTTATATTTGTCCAAAATTTGCTTATTGTTAAATTTTTAAAAAGCGTCTTTGCTTCAAATCCCCATAATAACTCAGCAAGCTCATCTTGCAGTTTGATGTCCACGTTTTCAATTTGAGCAGAAAATGGCACAATAATCCAATCAGGGATGTCAATGTTTTTCAAATCAACAAAACGTAGTTTGAAATGGTCGCTCAATTTTTGAAGATTACCTGTATATATTTCCAAGTCTTCTTTTATTTCTAATTGTCACATATCTGAAAAATACTGATAATCCTTCGACCAATCGACCCTTCCGGTTCAGATCGACCCCCATTCGACACCCTGGCTCAGATCAACCCCCACTTATGTTAAATAGACCCCTGGGGGTCTATATAGACCACTTTGGCGACCTCTGCCTTAGTTCATGTTATTTCTCAACGAGTTTAACAATTAGTAAAAAACGAAGAATCTAAAAACTTGGTATTTTATGAGCACAGAAGTTAAAGTATATTGCCAATTATTTACAGCAGGTAAAAGTTTGAAAATACTACCCTAACTTCCTACCAAAAAAATGGCCTTAAAAATCAAATTATTTCTCACGGGCTCTGTGAATTTCTTTTTTATAAATCAATTTCAAATCCAAAAATATTTTAATATAACATTGCTGTAAAATATTGGCTTATAAAGAGTTAATTATTCTTGAAAGTAATAAATGAAACTTGATTTCAAATAGAATTATAGAATTATCTTTAATCTAATACAAGTATATAGCTATCATAAATTAACAGGATATATTTATGATAAAAAAAAGTTAAATTTCAAGGATGGGAGCTATATGTTAATAGCAACCGAGATAGTTAACTATCAGTATTTAAAGCTATATTCCTTCGCAAATTTGCAATAAATTTATTTTTAAAATGTGAAGAAAAAAAATACTGTCAGTGATTAAAAACAATTAAAGCTCCTATTACGCAATTTATAAAATCTTTTTTTCAGATTTATTAGAATTTACAGAAACTCTTAAACCTTCATTTAATATAAATTAGTTCATATATATTTATAGTTTCAAATTCAAAAATAAAAAATTTAAATTATTACAGATTTGTGATAAAAACAGACTTGCTCCATACCAAGTATAATTTTGTCATAACGTTTAGTTTAATATTAAAGTTACTAAATTATTTATCAAAAGTGAAAATTTTTTCTGTTAAAAATTTTTTGATTCACATTAATTTTCAATACATTGATTCAATTTACAATGTGGTAATTCATATTGATATGTAGTAGGTTGATTCATATGGCTATGCAATGTGTTACTGCATATTAATTTTCAACGTATTGATCAACGTTTTAATTTTTTAGTGTATTCATTAACCTTTTAATTTATAACGGGTTAACTCGTGTTTATTTTCAATGTATCGATTCATATTAATTTTCAATGTGTTGGTTCAACTTTTAATTTACGATGTGGTAATTCCTATTGATATCTAGTAGTTTGACTCATATTTATATTCTGTGAATTCATTAACATTTTATTTTGCAATTAGAGAATTTATATTAATTTTCCCTAAATTGATTCATATTGATATGCAATGTACTGATTCATTACCCATTTAAAAGGATTATTATTTGTAATTATGATGCTAGAAGCACGTAAGTTGTTTTTTTATTCTAGTTTTTGAGTCTTATATTATAGATTTTATAAAGTTAAAATGGATTTTAGTTAAACCTATATATAAAATGCAAATCAAAAATTTAAGTTTAAATATTTCATTAGCTGAAAAACTAAATATAATATAAATTCAGGATACATTTTTCAAAAACTGTTTGCAAATTTAAAAAAAAATGTTATAAAATAAATAATATAGAAACTGAGCAATGCTGTTCAGATTTAAGCTTATTTGTAGACTTACACAATAAGGTAATTAATAAAACATATAGTTTGAATGCAAGCAAGAGCAAATAAATATACATCAAGAAAAATACATAAAAAATAGTAAAAATTTCATAAAATACAAAAATTAGTAATTTATAATCTCATTCGAAAAACATGCGCATGCAGTTTTTTGCATAAATATTATACAAACACATTTTACATGCGTCAACATTCAGTTTGAAGCCGTGTTTTGTCTTTATTTATGAAGAAAAACAAATTATCAAAATAACCATGCAAAAACAAAATGAATTATTTTTTTACAAAACAAATACAAATTTACAGGTAACCCGGGTACGAATCCCGACTTTGGCTGACCATGCAAATTCTCCTTTCACCGACCATAATGCTGACATAGCTATCTTATAAAATAACAGAATTTGTTTGTTAAAATAACAGCACCTATCTGCTTACAAAACAGGCTTCCCCTTTCAAATAACTGAGTTTGTTTGTTAAAAATAACGGCAAATATCTGCTTAAAAAACAGGTTTCCGTTTTTAAATTACAGTATTTTTATGAAAAATAAACGATTTTATAATGGCACACCAGCTGACACTTTTTCTGTAAATTTAATATTTTTTTACAGTGCTTAAATCCATTGTTCAAAAAGTAATTTATGACCTTTTTTAAACACATAATTTTAAGGATTCTAAATTAGTACTTTAACTGAAAGTGGGTTCAAGTTTTAAACAAAACAGAGTGAACTATAAAAATCGATCAAAAGGCAGTGGTTTCAAGCACCGATGAAAGGAGAAGGGATTAGAGTACCATTGTAAAGATAGTTGGTTCAAGTTTTAAACAAAGTGGCGTGAATAATAAATATTGTACAAATAACAGTGGTTTGAAGCAGCGATTAAAGGAGAGCGATTTTAGAACACTCTGAGCTCGTCTTTTAAGCGTTAGTAACAAAATGGGAAATAAATTCTTATGGTATGAATTTGACAAAATTTTTTTACGTTATAAAACTGTCAATCTTGCTTGAAAGTATTACAAAAACAGTTGTAAGAAAAGAATTTAACAAAATAATTGTTAGATGAATTCACCGCATAGCTATTAACCCCTTCCTTCTCGCTCCCGTGAAATTTCCGGGCTGGAGTCTTCAGTAGTAACAAGCCAATAAGAATAAAACTAATTCATTTTTTTTTGCCCGGAAAACATCTTATTTCTCATTTTACACACCAGATGGCAGTACCAGGATATCTTTTAGGTATTTGTTGTTGTTATTGTTGTTAATTTACGTCGCACTAGAGCTGCACAATGGGCTATTGGCGACGGTCTGGGAAACATCCCGGAGGATGATCCGAAGACATGCCATCACAATTTTGATCCTCTGCGGAAGAGATGGCACCCCCGCTTCGGTAGCCCGACGACCTGCGCGCGAAGTCGAGCACTTTACGGTAGCACAGATTAACGAGGACCAATACCGCACACCCTCGGTCCCTACGCAGACTGATCCAAGTGGGTCACCCACCCGCACACTGACCGCAGCCAGTGATGCTTGACTTCGGTGATCTTATGAGAACCGTGTCTTGACGATCAGTCCACTGCGGGACTAGGTATTTGTAGATAGTTAGTTTATTTTGAACTAGATGTCAGCACTAATCAAATACGCATATTTAGCAAAATAGGCACTTTTATGATCGTTTTCTTGAAAATTAACAGATCGTTAAAGGTTAAAAATGAAATTAAAAATCATGCAACCACTTAAAGCAGGCAAACATGAAAACATAATCTTTCATTTAGGATGCATCATGCTTTGGATAATCCATGAATATTTACCAGTATGGAAGATGACAAATAATTTGTATGGCAGTCTCTACATTACAAAGATACCTTCCAACTACAAAATTTCTCAGTCTTTTTTCACTGCATTTCCATTGGGCAGAGCTATGGAATGTTTGAAAGAAGATGGAAGCGATCTTTTTATTTGAAGCAAAATAGATAAGAAAAGAAATAATTCAGTTTTGTTTCATTCACAGTCGAGCTCTATTAATTTTTAAATAGCTCTTCATTTTAATTTACTTCAAATATTTTAGTTGACTTTTTTAAAAATATATATCAAAACTCAATTGTTTTTCTGATTTATATTTACGAAACCTAACCTTCCTAAATTTTTCTTAGTAATTTTAAATCTTGGAAAACAATAAATATACAGTAAATTATTTGACTAATTTTTGTATTAAAGAATTGTGTACATTCATTGTTTTAAATATTTAACTTTTGCAAAATTACATTTTTAAAAAAGAAGATTTTATGAAAAGATTTTTTACAAAGAAGATTTTATAGGAAATGATATTTTAAAAAGAAGATTTTATGAAAATATTTTTTAAAAAGGAGATTTTATATGAAAAGATTTTTTAAAAAGAAGATTTTATGAAAAAATTTCTTAAAAAGAAGATTTTATATGAAAATATTTTTTAAAAAGATTTCATGAAAGATTTTTTTTTAAAAAAGAAGATTTACCAGATTTTATGTTTCTGAAATTAAATGAGAAACAATCTAAGGATTAAAATTTTATAGTGTAACAAAAATAACATATGTATTGCAGTATTTGATGTATGCACCTATTCGCAAGAAATAAGGTATTCAATATCAATTGATTCAAATTGCGTACTTGGAATTAAAATCTTTCGAAAATGTTACTGAAAATACGAATTTAATTGTTTGAAAATGCTTTTAAAATCCCAACCGGTATAATCTAAGCTAATAATTATTTTAGGAAAAAATACAAAAAAGAAATTACGGCTCCTGAGAAAACTACATCAAAATAGTTAAATATCGATACACGTAAATAATTGACGAGTAATTTATTAAAACAAATCAGTTAATATCGTCTTTTTCCTCCTATATAAAGGGATATATTTTTTTAATTTTGCTTAAGTAATATGGAATATTTTTAGTGAATTTCCAAAATATTAGATTTGGGCATAGTATTATATTACACAATGCAATGGACTCGCCTGCTAACAATCTTAGGTAGGGAACATTTTTAAATTGCAGTTGCTGAACCCTTGACTGCACACTTTTTAAAAGTGAATAATAATAATTATTGTCATATGCAGAATTGCTCAAGAAAAATACAAGATAGAAAAAAAGTGCAGACATTTTTTTTTTTTTTGCACTTTGCAAATCTTTGTGTACAATATGATTAGGCAGATTTTGCAAATTTAAGTNCTACAAAATATCTCAGTCTTTTTTCACTGCATTTCCATTGGGCAGAGCTATGGAATGTTTGAAAGAAGATGGAAGCGATCCTTTTATTTGAAGCAAAATAGATAAGAAAAGAAATAATTCAGTTTTGTTTCATTCACAGTCGAGCTCTATGAATTTTTAAATAGCTCTTCATTTTAATTTACTTCAAATATTTTAGTCGACTTTTATTTAGTCGACAAAACTCAATTGTGTTTCTGATTTATATTTACAAAACCTAACCTTCCTAAATTTTTCTTAGTAATTTTAAATCTTGGAAAACAATAAATATACAGTAAATTATTTGACTAATTTTTGCATTAAAGAATTGTGTACATTCATTGTTTCAAATATTTAACTTTTGCAAAATTACATTTTTAAAAAAGGAGATTTTATGAAAAGATTTTTTACAAAGAAGATTTTATAGGAAAAGATATTTTAAAAAGAAGATTTTATGAAAAGATTTTTTAAAAAGAAGATTTTATATGAAAAGATTTTTTAAAAAGAAGATTTTATGAAAAGATTTCTTAAAAAGAAGATTTTATATGAAAATATTTTATGAAAGATTTTTTTTAAAAAGAAGATTTACCAGATTTTATGTTTCTGAAATTAAATGAGAAACAATCAAAGGATTAAAATTTTATAGTGTAACAAAAATAACATCTGTATTGCAGTATTTGGTGTATGCACCTATTCGCAAAAAATAAGGTATTCAATATCAAATGATTCAAATAGCGTACTTGGAATTAAAATCTTTCGAAAATGTTACTGAAAATACGAATTTAATTGTTTGAAAATGCTTTTAAAATCCCAACCGGTATAATCTAAGCTAATAATTATTTTAGGAAAAAATACAAAAAAGAAATTACAGCTCCTGATAAAACTACATCAAAGTAGTTTAATATCGATACACGTAAATAATTGACGTGTAATTTATTAAAACAAATCAATAAATATCGTTTTTTTTCTCCTACATAAAAGGATATATTTTTTTAAACTTTGCTTTCGTAATATGGAATATTTTTAGTGAATTTCAAAAATATTAGATTTGGGCATAGTATTATATTACACAATGAAATGGACTCGCCTGCTAACAATCTTAGGTAGGGAACATTTTTAAATTGCAGTTGCTGAACCCTTGACTGCACACTTTTTAAAAGTGAATAATAATAATTATTGTCATATGCAGAATTGCTCAAGAAAAATACAAGATGGAAAAAAATGCAGACATTTTTTTTTTTTTGCACTTTGCAAATCTGTGTGTACAATATTATTAGGCAGATTTTGCAAATTTAAGTTATCTTCCGAATTCTCCCGTACGATTTTAAGTAAATGCGTATGAGCACTCTTATTGCGCATGCGTCAATTCTGGTGAAATGCACATGAGCCCGTGAAAAAAAAAATATCAAACTTACGTATGCAGAAATAAGAGAATTCGCAAAAATTGGTAAGTTAAAAACGCTAACGTAGTAAAATATCGTTTTAACTTCGACAACAAAATCACAAGAACCATTTACAATGGGCGTAGACGATCTTTTCGCTCAACCAATTGTTGTAATGTCGCATAATTCATTTCTAAATTTCATCAATATATTTCTTGAAATTCGCATTCTATGTCCATGTTCTAAGTTTTAAGTTTGGCTTTAACACAAAACAACATTTAACAGATGTAAACCACATGCTTGTAGCTCTGTCTTTATAGCGTTAATTACGCCAGCATAACGTAAAGATACGTAGCATCTAAAAT
Source organism: Parasteatoda tepidariorum (assembly GCF_043381705.1). Taxonomy (NCBI): domain Eukaryota; kingdom Metazoa; phylum Arthropoda; class Arachnida; order Araneae; family Theridiidae; genus Parasteatoda; species Parasteatoda tepidariorum. The sequence goes on along the minus strand of NC_092213.1, from coordinate 55,077,971 downwards.
AAACACGAGCACGCATGCGTAGTTGATTTAAATCTTACGTGCGGAACGTACGTAAGCTAACGTAAAAGTGCGAAATCTCCCTAAGAATTAAATGATTCCCAATGTTAATGTAAACAATAGAATCTTTTCGACAATGAGCACTAAATCATCAAAAATCAATTAAAAACCCGAAGTATAAGAAATGAAATACCTAAAGCTTCAAATTGCTATGATAAACAATTTCGTTCAGAACAGCAATTATGTCTCTTACCGAAATGGTAGTAAGCCTCTAACTAAAGTAAAAAAAGCTACACGCGGCGAAACAGCATGTCCTTCAACGTTTAAACTAACACAGAATGGCGGTCAATTCTTGTTGCAGATTCTTCTGTAGATGTGCAAATCAGTTTTCAATGCTAAATTATGGAGGACAGCGACGAAAATCCAATTTGAACTTTGCTTTGTAGATATGCAGACAGTGAAAGGTTAAGACTTTCAGCAAAAAGAATTCAGGGATTTTAGAAAAAACAGTCTTGACGTTTAGTGGAAGAATTTAGAAAAGTATTCGAGTCTTAGCAATACAATGATTATACATTGCTCCGATTAGAAATACTAATTTCACTAAGCCATCAGTACAATTTCCACTGTCATAAAATGCTGGAAATGCAATAACAAATAATTATTGAAACTTACCATCGTACCCTTGATTATCGCGCTCTTCGGGCCTACCAAGCTCTAAAAATTCTTCTTTCTTTTCTAGAACACATTGTAAACATTGATGAACACATATGTATTGTTGCTAAAAAGAAAAAGATAAAATCGTTATGCCAGTTGGAAAAAAAAATAAAAACTTTGCAGTCAATTTGAGATAATCGAGAACACCATAGATTATTACAACATTTAAACAATGCAAGAATACATATTTCATTTCACTGTTAATATTTTTTTGTACTTCTTTTTTTACTTTTCTAATTTGAAATTCTAATTTATTTTTCTCTCAATTTTTAAATCTTTGCATATGAAGCAAGCATTCAGAAAAAATGTGCCTTTTTTTTCAGTTTTCAACTTAATCAATTAATGCCACAAAAATTATAATTAAATGCACATTAAGTCTTAAGCTAAAGCTTACTATTTTTATAAGAAAATCTGATAAATAAAACGATGATTACTCAGAATGTTCGGCATCCTTTTTCAAATATAATTTGCTTTTTATTATATCACTTATGTTGTAACTTCAATAGTAATTGGTATTTACAACTGAATTTCTCTAATTAATGCTTGATTCCCAAATTAATAATTAGTGACTCGAACTTATAACTTACTGAGAACAAAAAGTTCTAAGTAAAAATCTTTAAATTATGTATGAAAAACAGGTATATGTACATTAAATAAACATACTGAATACTATTTGTATAATTAAAGACCAAGCTTCAATTAATAATTTCCTTACAATGCTCAGCTTTCTACATCAGTTTTAGCAAAGAATATCACTAATGAATAAATTGAAGTGAACTAACTACAAATTACTTGATTCATTACGCAAATATTTCAATATGGCGTTAGACACATAATTAGAGTATCTTAATTGATGAAATGGGTATTTTCATCATTATATTGACTAAGAAGCAATTTGATAAAAGCAAATCGCCCATCTTGTTTTTTGTAGGTAAAGACAAAAAATAAATTCTAGAGGAAATATATAGTTGCAAATATTGTTGGGTTCTTCATACTCTGTTAAAATTTCCATTCTAAAATTATGGTAAAATAACCGCCAGCAGTCTGTCCATCTGATTAAATGTAAAGTTTTCGGTTAAAAACATTTTTTTTCCTTCATGGGTTTGAAACCGTTTTCAATTGGTATTGTTAAAAAATGTGNTGGTGATCAGTTAAAAGTGGATTAACAATAACGCTTGACAATTAAAAACATGTGTTAAAGGCAAGGAAACCCAATAGCGCCGGTGTAAATGTCGAGAATTAAATGATTATAATAATAAGGAAACAAGAGATAAAAAATCTCAAAACTAAAATCAATGAAAGCTAAAAGTCCAAATAGTAAATGTCTAAAAGTAAAAGTCTGACTTGAAGTCTAAAATCAAAAGTAGATAAAAATTCAAAATGTAAAGCTAAAAGTTGATTAGTAAAAATTAACGATGACATGCTCTATTGTTGGTTCATGACTGGGGTCAGTTGATCTGGGGCTAGAATGTCCTCGAGGGTTTGTTTAATAATTTGAGTCACAATTTTCCTGCAGGTCAATATAGCGAAGAATTGATGTTCCTCTTCGCAATTATTCATGTGGGTTCCACGAAGTGCCCGGAATCTTGGACAGTGCTTAAGTAGATGATCAATGTCCTGTCTCACTCCACAGTAATTCCATGAAGCTGATTTTTTGAAATATTTTTGTTGATAGGTCCCGAACACTCCGTGGCCAGTAAGGAACTGGTTTAAATAAAAATTGGCCAGCAGGCGCTTTATGCTTGGATCTTTAAAAAAATTATAGGTTTGTCTTCCCTTGTCACTAGACCTCCAGTCATTTCTCCAGCGGTTAAAAGTAATGTTCTTAATGTAAGATTTAATTTCGCATTTTTCACCCGGGATCTCAAAATCAATCTGGCCAAGCTTAGTGGCTTCCTTAGCAACCCAGTCGGCCTCTTCATTCCCTTCAATGCCTGAGTGTGCTTTAATCCAATTTATATTATAGTTGCTACTCCACATGGCTTTGGTGTCTTCTATAAGTTTGAGGTGTTTTCGTGGGTCCTCCAGGCTCATAAGTGAAGAAAGGGAATCTGTGTAAATGCTTGCCATTGGAGAACCCTGGTTTTTAAACCATTGGAGCGCTGTCTGTATCGCAAGGAGCTCAGCCAGATAAATACTGCAGTTGTTATTTAAACGCGCCGAGATGGTACTGATGGTTTTGCCATTTATCTTCATTACACACATGCAGATTTATTTATAAGTCTACCATTTTTCTCAGTTTGAATTCTCCATTTGAATTCTCAATACCATGGTTAGTTGGAAGAAATTTCCCCCAGGGCAACGCGAGAGAGTTTGAGGGATGAACCAGTTTGGGTAAAATTATGGTAAAATCACCGCCAGCAGTCTGTCCATCTGATTAAATGTAAAGTTTACTTTTAAAAACATTTTTTTTCCTTCACGGGTTTGAAACCGTTTTCAATTGGTATTGTTAAAAAATGTGAATACAAAACTATCCGATTTCGTAACCATTTAGAATTAGCAAGATTTCAAAACCATAAAAATGAAATTTAACTGAACTTTGGCTGTTTTTTCGTTAGGTAATTGATATCAAAGTTAAGTTGTGGTTGAGTTGTGTGATGAACCACGACATGAATTAGTGGGGCCATCTATGGGAAATACAAGACTTTTTAGGTTTATGAGCTCTGTGGTCATATCATCTATGCATAATTGATAGTTTCGAATTCTAAAAGTAGTGGGCTACCAGCTGAAGAGTGCAGAACACTGGAAACTCCTTGTGTGTTGAAGAAATAGAGGAAATATTGTGGTTCAACGCTAGGATTTGAGCCTCCGTTCAGCCGGTCAGACAGACTAGCTCATACGACTCTATGTACCCAATTGAAGGAACTACGTGGCTTCCTAAGCTGTCCACCACACACTAATTATTGGAATCCGATGATGGAAAGTAAACATAGGAATTCGTAATATTTTTTACGTGGCTTAGTTTTTAGCTTTCAAAGAACGTGTGCTGGATTCTCATTTGTTGAGGGACTAGTTGGTTTGGATTGATTGTTTAATCGAATTTGGTGAAAGCAGTCAATAGACGCTTTTTCTTACACCTAACAGTTTGAATACCATCCTTTTTATGGTTATTTGAGTGTTTTGGTTGGATATGGTAAAATTACATTTAAATAAATTATTATTTAACCATTTTCCACGAGAAAATTCTAAGAGTGTAGTGCTAACTACCTTGAATATTCCCTATGGCCCTATGGAAATTTTCTGTTATATAACGGTATTAGTGAGTTCAATAAAACTAAAAAGATATCTGTAATGATGATTCTTATAATATGAGATAAAATTTTGTAAATATGATAAAATTTGGTAATTGTATCATAACGACTTAAAGCACGGCATTAAAACCATTAAATTCATTAAATATGTGATTAGAACTACAAATTTGAAAACTTGAACTTCCGATAAACCGATACCAGATGAGCGAAAAACGTAGTCATATAAATAGTTTAAATATCGCTTATTTTTTATTTATTTTCAGATTTATGGTTTTTACTGCTAAAATTGTCTTTACCATACAGTACCGTAATTTTACAGATTTTTTTTCCCTCCGTGTTGCTTCAATAAAAACATCTGAATATTGATAAGATGGATAAGATCATGATTGATAAGATGGTGTACCAGTTAATCAAGAAAACTTACCTCATTTTGTACCATCCATACTCTTTCTTTGCGCATTTCAGAAACAATACCAAAAATATCTACATAGTCATGTTTCTGAATGTGCTGTAACACCCTGTCTAATGCTATGAAGGTACCGGATCGTCCTACACCAGCACTATATTAGAAAGAAAATTTCTCAGTAAATTATTTAGGTATGAAAATAACACGAAACTACTATCTGCACATATTTAATAACCATTAACCATAAATACCTAACGTAGCAATATGTCGTTTTATATAGACTGGTGTAAGGAATTAAGAGAATTTTCAGACTTGGACGATTATCTCTAGAACTACTTCAACAATTGTAATACACACACATGATCATGCGGGACACTCGTTGGAGCCGGATTGTATGAAACTGCCACAAGACAATTTACTGTACTATACTGTACTATACTATACTATACTATACTATACTATACTATACTATACTATACTAAATACTATACGATACTAAATACTATACAATACTAAATACTATACTATACTATGCTATACTATACAAAATACTATAGTATACTATACTATACTAGACTAGACTATACTATACTAAATACTGTACTATACTATACTAAATACTGTACTATACTATACTAAATACTATATACTATACTATACTGCACTATACTAAATACTATACTAACTAATCATAGGATTATACCGCCTATTAACCTATTTTTTGTTTATTCTGTTACCGCTGTTTCATACTTTCCGATTCCAACAAGTGTTACGCATGATTATTCGCGTGTATTACAATTGTTGAATGGTTATTTGTTTTGTATTGTATCAATGTATATACATATCAAATTTCATTAAAACGGGCCCAGTAGTTCTAGAGATAATCGCCCAAGTCTGCGAATTTTCTTAATTTCTTACAACAGTGTACTTCACAGTAAAAAAGAATTTAATAATGATATTCACTATTTATATTTAATTATTTGCTTTATTGCTTTGACGCAGAATTTTAATTCAGCATATTTTTCATAATTTTTCATTATTTTGTAATAATTTAGGACAAAAGAAGAAGAAAATACTATATTTAGTATTTTCATAATTTATGGTTATGAAATACAGTATAAAGTACCGGTGTCTTTTTCTTAAAAGGTAAAATACGGCTCACTTTCAAACAATAATTTTTCAAATGTGCACTTATTTACATTATCATTAAGTATTAATCTAATTAATATTTTATTTAGTAAAAATGTAGTATTTCTTGATAGTAATGAAGATTTAAAAAATCGTTTTAGTCCATAAAAAGCTTTATTTGCATGCATTAAATGGCTCTGAATTTCCTTGACTACTCTAAATTACCTAGCATTTTATAAGGGACTTGTACGACATAATGCACCAAATTTAACTGAAACTTAATTTTTGTAAAAGAAATGAAATTTTCTTTCTGAAATTTAACTTTTCAAAAATTATTAGCGAACGGAAAAAAATGACTTATTTTCAAAATAGTTTTTTTTTAAATCTTTCTCATTTAAAATGTCGGATTTGCGCTGAGTTGGTTGAAGATTAGATCGATTTCAGCATAATAATCGATAGATTCGACACAAGTATTCCTCACAACTTACCTGCAGTGTACGACNACTACTTTATTTAGTTTTTATATTTTAGTACAAATCTAATTCCGATAATCTATCATATTTTTTATGACAGTTAGACTGATTTTTATCATTAAAAAATACCAAAATATATTTTTGCTTGTAATTAGAGCATCAGAAAAAAAAACTTATTAAAGGAACACCGGTGTCTCATTTTTGACAAAGAGTTAAGCAGCATGAATAAGGATAGGTTAATTTATGGAAAAACATAAAGTAGGAAGTGACAATATTTTTTAAAATCAAACTTTACATGAACTACGAAAAAACTTTCACAAATATTTTAATATTGTTAAGCAGTATGATTTACACCATATTTTTTAAAACTATTGTATGGTAAACAATAAAAATAATTGAAGAAATATTGGTATAACACTAAATATGCTGCAGAACAAAAGTTATACGCAGTTTCTAAGAGTCACATCCCTTCGAATATGACAAACCTCACGAAAACTTGATATCTTTCAACATTCCCGTCCATGAAATAACTAAACAATTATTCATTATCAGGATTCAATGAATTTTCTTAAAAGGTTAATTAACGGCAACCACATAAAAAAGTGATCATAGGTTTTTTACTCTATTGTCATCTTGGAAACAAAAGTTCAGAAATTTCTTTTTTTAATAAAAATGAGAAAATACTTATTATAAAATTGTATGTTTTTCTTATTATGGATTGAGAATGGTCATAAAAACATGAATCAGCTTCCTCATTTTAACATTCTGGAAGATGAGGTCTTGTCTTTCAGTTCTTTAGGATGAGTCCCGATTTACCAAGATGACAGCAGCAAAGTTTACTGTCTTGTAAAAATATGAGTTTGGTTTTCCAACACCTCGACTCGACTGGCCTGCAAAATTACCTGCCTTCAACCCCATAGAAACTGAGCATCTTCGTAATTTGATGGATTTGCGAGATCAGATTGTGACATAAACTGGAATCAATGTATCGACAAAACTTTTGTACTTAATTCCAAACAGAGTCTTGAAGCTGAGGAATTACCCGATATTAAATTATTTTTCTTTTCATGATTTCTGCAGGGATGATTAATTTTTTTCCCCGATGAATTTTATCACTTATAGCAATTTTATATACAAAACAATAACTCTAAGTAAATCATTATATTGGGCTAGACAGCCCAGAGTGAGCCAATGCCTTCATCCGGATTCTGCTTCACTGCCTTCAATTTCTGACACTTGGGCATCCTGGATACAAGGAAGTCAGTTTCCACTAACTCCATCCATCCCAATCTGGGCCCCTTTCTTGATTGTTAGAAGTTTATAAAAAAGATTTCCTTTTTGTGGAATTATTACCCACACTCTAAATATATGAGCTGCCTAGTTCATCCGGTTTATTTTTATGAATTTCACGATGTCTGACTCTCTATAGATTTTATATAAGTTACATCTTCTGCTCCAAGCATTGTTAATTTCTATCCCACCAACAATGGCTCTCAAAATTCTTCTCTCAAAAATGGCTATTTTATTTTCTCCAGTTTTGGTCAGGTCTCTGAGCCGCAGGTAAGTATTAATCTAATTAATATTTTATTTAGTAAGAATGTAGTATTTCTTGATAGTAATGAAGATTTAAAAAATCGTTTTAGTCCATAAAAAGCTTTAAATGGCGGTGAATTTCCTTGACTATTCTAAATTACCTAGTATATTATAAAGGACTTGTACGACATAATGCGACATTTTCAACGAATTTCACTGAAACTTAATATATGTAAAATAAATGAAGTCTTCTTTCTGAGAATAAACTTTTCAAGAATTATTAGCGAACGGAAAAAAATGACTTATTTTCAAAATAGTTTTTTTTTAAATCTTTCTCATTTAAAATGTCGGATTTCAGCTGAATTGGTTGAAGATTAGATTGATTTCAGCATAATAATCGATAGATTCGACACAAGTATTCCCCACAACTTACCTGCAGTGTACGACGATGGGTTTTGGATCGTAGCCGATTCGCTCACGGAATGTCCTCACAAATTTCACCAGCACTTGAGCAGGCTCAGGCACTCCGAAGTCAGGCCACGTTGTGAAATGGAAGTGCTTAAGTATGCGAGACTGCTCATTCTAAAATGAATAAAGAGGTAATTAATTTAGAAATCATGTTAATCACGCATCAAAAATTACACGTAGAATAAGGTAGATAAATAGCATAAATAAAAGAGTAAAAATTATTTTATTCCTGTAATAGTAAGAATTGCATATTGTTTCTTGACTATACATATTTCAAAAGACATTTTCCTTCAAATTTAAAAACAAATCACTAAATATCTTTGATTTAGTGTATTTCCATAGAGTTGAAGTTATATCTTTATCGTGTGTAAACTTTAATGTGGTATATTTCAATTCGATAAAACAGTTCTATTTAAATATATTCAACAATGTCGCCACTATATCGAGCTATGGTACAAGACTTTTCTTTGCCTTTCTGATAATTATATAAAAAAGACAAGCATGAAGACCGAAAATAAAAAAATCAAGGGATAATATGATCCAGAGATCAGATAGGAAACGTGATCTGTTTTTATAGAGCAGCAGCATAATGTATGGTTAGCATATATGGCAGTACTTTTACTTTCGTTACTTGTACCGCCGGTACAAGTAAAAAGTACGTACTTTTACTTGTACTTCGTTACTTTTTAAATTTAGTACTTTTACTTGTACTTTCGTTACTTTTTTAGGNTATGATCCAGAGATCAGGTAGGAAACGGGATCTGTTTTTATAGAGCAGCAGCATAATGTATGGTTAGTTATGGTTTGTGGGTAGGAATGGATCTTGTAGGTAACTACCGGCCTCCGATTTTAACATAGTGGGAAAAAAAGAAAATGAGCTAAAATGACATTTCTGTAGAGATTGATAAGTTTAAATAGATAAGCTGAGGAGTTTGTGAGTACTAAGCCTTATCTTTATATTTGTTCTTGTGGTATTTCTATCGGATTGCACATTACTTGACCTGTGCTCTGTTTCTGGTGGCAGTTCATGATCTAATATACCCCTCCAAAAACAAATTGAAAGAATGAAAGTTGCCTTCTTGCATTCTAATTCTTAATAAATCCAGCTAGCAACTCTTATCTCCTTCTCTGCTCTTCCTATAAGTAGTTTCCCCCCATCTTTCATGCTGCGCGAAAACACTTACTGCCACGCGATCCTGTGCGTTATCTCGCAGCTGTTTTTGTTTATAAATTAATTGCAGAAACTAGCTTTATATATTCAAATCACTACGAGCAGGAGAATCCTTCTGGGATCACCCCTGTCACGTGCTAGGTCACCACAAACAAATTGCAGAAACTAGTTTCTAAATTCAAATCGGAGATCTTATCTTTCGGGGACCTCTTTCAGTCAGGTGACAAAAGGAAAAAATCTAAAAAGGTGGCAACCAAAAATTTGTTTTCGATCACAGACTGTGGAAACTAGCTCTCTACATTCAAATCGTGACGAGTAGGAGAATCTTCTGGGATCTTATCTTTCGGGTTTCTAAAAACTGTCACATAGCTAGATCACGTGGTAGAATGGAAAAAAATCTAAAAGAGCCAAAATCAACCAAAAAAAATTATTGATCACAAACAAACTGCAGAAACTAGCTTTGTACTTTCAAATCTCCATTAGCTGGAGGATCTTCTGGAATCTTATCCTTCAGTGACCTTCCCCTGTTACGTGCTAGGTCACGTTGGAAAATTAAGTAAAAAATCTAATAGCACAAACGATTTGTAGTTAACAAATTATGTGGTGGATAACATCATTGCATTGATCGAATCAGTAGGTTTAATTGAACAGTTCCTTGCATAACTGAAAAGGCTGAAAGCAAAGAATTTTATTCTAACGTGATGTATTATGATATACCATTAAAATCACCACGAAAACAAGTAGATATATAAGGCTACTTAGATTCGAAGTCGCCATAAACTGCGAATTCATATCTTCTTTTTCGTTGCCTCAATGGACGGTCATGTAAAGCGTGAAATCACTAAACTAATTTGTATTTAGAAATGAAAACTAATATTAATAATCAGGGAAAAATTTCATGTGCTCAACCCTAGGTCGAGAACAAATGCCAAAAGGTTCCGATTCACGTGTGAATTTAAACGACCCATAAAATGCTACACAATAAACTTGAAAATCAGTGCTTCCTACATTACAAGTGGACATAAATCAGTCAATCCTTATTTCCCTGTCCGGTTCATCCTCATCCTCTGGGCGGTTTTGAACTATCTTTTAACCATTCTCTATGTTAAAAAAGGTTTTATCATTGACCACACTGTACTCGCAGTGTACTTTTGTACTCACCATAGATATCCTCTATATTAGTCCATGGTACTCACAAACCACTACTAATCACACCGAATTTATGCAGAGAAAAACGCCGAACAGTACACAAATGCTTTTTTTCAAAATCTAGAAATGGTTACGATTCTTACCCTGGAAACTTTGAACTCAGATATGGTCCAGTGACTATATTGTGACTCATTAAGGAGAATGACTTGGATATCTCCGTAATATACAGGCTGCATATCAAACGGCCAGTAATGATCACACTTTTCTCTGCCCTTTTCTATGCAACGAGTAAGCATAACAATAGCTCTGCAATTTTGCTCCCATATCATTCTCCAGAGGTCGTCACGAGTGCTGTGTAGGGGTCCTTGAGTCACGATGAATTCTCTAGGGGAGTTGTAACCCTGTAAAAATAAAAAAGCCAGATTTTGAAGAAAAAATTTAAAAAGTTTCATGCAGCTTTGCAGCTTTTAAAATTCAGTTAGGTAAGGTAACTTTACAATATAGTTTTATGTAGCTTTAATAGTGTAGATTACAGTTGGTCAAAAATGTATGCTATAACTTTTCATAAATACAATTTCAGTTAAGTGCTTCGAATGTTTACACAACAAAGAGATGGTGCTGCATGTTATATGAGGATGAAGGTATCAAGTTAAGTAAAGCTGTTTACGTAAAGGTGTCTTGCAGCTTTAATGGTGTAGATTGCAATTAGCCTAACACGTATGTGATAGCTTATACCAATACGATTTCAGTTAAGTGCTTCAAATGTTGACAATGAGATGGTGTTGCATAACAATGAGATGGGAATGCATGTTACATGATGAAGGTATCAAGTTAAGTAAAGCTACTTAACTTGATACCACTTAACGTTAAGGCTTTTTATAGCTTCTTCGTGATGTATCTTACATGATGATGAAGGTATCAAATTAAGTAAAGCTATTTTACGTTAAAGTTTTAAGTAGTTTCTTACATGATGCATCTCACATGATGAAGGTATCAAATTAAGGAAAACTATTTATGTCAAAGTTTTTTTGCAGCTTTAATGGTATGGATTGCAATTGGTCAAACATGTGTGATACCTTTTCCCAATGCAATTTTAGTTATGTGTTTCGAATGTTTTCAAAGCAATGAGATGGTGCTGCTTGTTATATGATGAGGGAGGTATCAAGTTAAATATAGCTTTACGTTAAAGTTTTAAGTAACTTTAATAGCATAGATTAAAATCATACTAACTCATAAGAAACAACTTTTTACATTACGGCTTTGATTCGTATGAAATGTTTCGAAAAATATATTGTTTAGAAGATAAAGAGATGATCTTACATGATAGTGATGGTTTTAATTTAAGCAAGGCTACTTCATGTTAAAGTTCACGTAGTTTTAATAGTTTAGATATAAAGTAGGAGACTCAATCCTTAATTGAATTCAATCCCTTATTTTACTACATTTTAGTCATTATCTTTAATTCTCACTACTACTTCTTTAGTGTATTCGACAGAGTATTCGTATGAACAATAAAACAAATGACTAACTTTTCGAAATGTTGTAACTGAAACGTAAAACCACTAGAAAAGTAAACCATACGTTAATTTTTCTTTATTTTACAATCTTAGGAATTTTATTATAGGATTCAATTTGTATGCTTTTTTAATATAAGTCACTTGGGAATTTATCCTGTAAGCAACGAACAAACACTGAATCTCTTTCGTAATATAAGTCACAAGGGAATTTATTCTTTAAGCAACGTACGAGTACAAATACCGAATCTCTTTTTTGATGTAAGTCACAAGGGAATTTATTCTTTAAGCAACGCACAAACATTGAATCTCTTTTGTAATATAAGTCCCAATGGAAATTATCCTGTAAGCAACGTTCAAACACTGAATCTCTTTTTTAACATAAGCCACAAGGGAACTTATTCTGTAAGCAACATACAAACACCGAATATCTTTTGTAATATAAGTCACAAAGGAATTTATTCTGTAAGCAACGCACAAACATTGAATCTCTTTTGTAATGTAAGTCGCATGGGAATTTATTCTGTAAGCAATGTACAAACACTGAATCTCTTTTTTAACATAAGTCACAAGGGAATTTATTCTGTAAGCAACGCACAAACATTGAATCTCTTTTTTAATATAAGTCACATGGGACTTTATTCTGTAAATAATGGTACAAACATTGAATCTCTTTTGTAATATAGGTAGCATGGGAATTTATTCTGTAAATAACGGTACAAACATTGAATTAAGAAGAAGTGTTTTAACTGAGCAATGAGAAATATTATTGCAAAAAAATTCGTATTATTGAATTATTCATTATTATATTATCATCAATATTCATTCATTATTACATTAAATTATTATATTAAATTATTGTATTAGTGCGATTTGACTGATTTCGCACAAATTTTAAATTTCTTAATTTTAATTTGGAAAAAAATTAAATAGTTTCAGAGGTGAGATAAAATAAGCAAAAACTAAAATGATTATTAAAAGGCTTAGAGTTTCAACCTTTAGATCCCCGAATCATTATGATTGCGTGTTAAACCATAATATAACACGTTGAACAATAATATAAAATATGTTATGAAAACCTCATCAATAGATCAAAAGTATAATGTGTTTTTTTTTATCTTTAACGCATTGCATGTACTTATATATTATCGATATTATTATTATACTGTAATCGTTATTTAGTTTTGTTTAAAAGTATTTTAAGGTAAATAATTATAAGATTAAATGATTAAGANTGATTTGGATCTCTTCACATTGCATAGGTTAAGTCATGAAGTGTCATAGATTTTTCTGGAATGTCTTTTCGGTATTCTGATTGCCACATTTCTCAAACTTAATAAGAGATAATTACGGTTTAGTATATAGATATAGGGTTATATTGCTTATAGACTGGATGTATTTTTGATACAAATAAAGCTATTATTGTTAAAAAAAAATGTAAATACTAATTATTATATTTTTTTATGTTAAATTGTTGTAAAGAAAAGAAAAAAATATAAGGCATATTTTCAAGATTTTCTGTAGGATTTTTTTTTACATTTGTTTGTAATTCATTTTGAATAGTTAGGATTCTCGCAGAAAAGTTTAATGAATTTCAAACTGATTGTTAAAAATTTAATATGTGTGTGTGTGTTTTTTAACTTTAAAAGCATATTCAAATTAATTTTTTTGAAAGACTTTTTTTCTGTTTCTATCTCCTTTTTATTTTTGCTTTTTTATGTTACTTTTAATTAGTTAGGTTTCTATTAAAACCACATAGTCGAAACTTGCGAATCTTACAGCCACATGTAAGTTATAAAACTATAATTTATCGAGCCAAAATTAACAATCTGCATTTGAAACGCTTGGAGCAATAGAATGATAAGCCTCATTTTAAAATAGTTCAAAGGACTGTTTTTAGTTCTTCAAAAAAAAAAAAAAAAATGAAAANAAAAAAAAAAAAAAAAAAAAAACACTGCGATTTCTATATAGGCAGAGAAATTCTTATTCACATATTGTTATCTCGTTGTAATTAGAGAAACTTTTGAATTATCTGGAAACAACCCTGGAAAATACTCAAACGTAAAAATGTCACCTTTGCAAAAGCTGTGGCTTGTCACTATCTATATGTTCAAAATATCATCATTATATATTTAGACACAACTGTGATGATTCAGACATATTATGATTATATATCCATAAATCAAAATTCGTGTAAAGCTCTATTAAGTTCAGTTGTACTGCAGGATAGAACGACTGAAATTTTATTGCGACCTTCAATGAAGGGAAATTTCTGATTCTTGTAAAGTATTTGTCGCAAAATAATCCTAAGAAAAAGTTGGTGTAAAAACTTCACCGTTGGATCATTTTTATATAAATTTCCCCAAAGTCTTTCAAATATAAAATGATATTTCAATTCAAATTAAAACAAAATTTCTCACATTCATTGATGTTTTTAAACTGATTTTTTCAAAAGAATAATTTTTATCTTAGGATAATTATTCTTTATTTGGAAATATCGCATTTATTTATAGTAAAGGATGTGTCCCGATGAAGACCTTTACTTTTTCCCATAAAAAGATTTTCTATTTTCTATACATAAGAGAAACAATCAAAACTTACTGGAATGTAGTTGGCGTTAATGTAATCTGTTCCTTCTTCATCATCCGTTGGCATCAATTTTATTCTAGAGTGATCGTAAGGTAATATGTTTGTGAATCGATTCTTCGGACGATTTACTGGGAGATCTGCTGCGTTGCATGGTTTATCACGACCAATGTTCTTTAGAAGTTCGAACTCTTCAGAAAAGCGGAAATCTGAATCAGCAGACATAATTCTGTAATGATCGGCAAAATCTTTCAATTTCACGGGACGGCTGAAAATAAAAGTAAATAAAAAAGTAGTATTATTAAAAAATGTAAAGTAATTATTTTATTTTTACATTTTCAGATCGTTTCAAATTTAAACTAGAAAATTTGTTTAGAAATTATTTTGATATTCAGACAGAAATAAATTACGGAGTCTTCAAAAGAATAGGGCTGATATTTTTTTGTAATAAATCAAAATTTTATTAACCGATTCAGCATTCAATGTGGTATTGACGGGATTTGGTCCATACATGACGCTATCACTATCTTCCCGCTATCACTATTAATCATGCAGCGCTATCTTCATGTATTAATATTATATCACTATCTTCATGTATTAATCATATATCACTATCTTCATGTATGCATTATACGTTACTATTTTCATGCATTATTCCTGTGTCACTATCTTCATGTATTGGCCGGGATGGCGTGGTTGGCAGGGCGCTGGACTCTCGTTCGTGAGAACGGGAGATTGAATCCAGCCAGTCGATAGACTCCCTGTAGTAAATGGTGACTAATGCACGTTAAATCTGTCGGGTCACAAAGTCCTCCATGCTCCCATAACAAATTATACTTCTGGGGTAGTGAATTGGGGACTGATCATTCTCTGGTTTAGGTTAAAATTACTACCTGTGGATGAATGAATGGGTCCGCCCTATAAACGGGTGTGACAGAAGTCGAATTCTTGGCCATAAATGGCGCCACTGTAAAACAAGAACAATCACACCCCTTGCCTTATTGGCCTACGAGAACAACAACAATGTCACTATCTTTATGTTTTATCATGTATCTTATGTATTAATCATGTAATCTTCGTGTATTAATCATGTATCCTCGTGTTTTAATCCTGTCATCATGTTCATCCCACATGTTTTACATTTTTTACATTGTCGAGTGCTTTTTGTTTTTAATCTTGTTGAGTGATACGCAATTTCTTTTTAAGAAGACTTATAAAAGATTTCGTTTATAAGTCATCATTGCCAAAACACACCACAAATTTTATTGAAGTCAAGTATCAGTGCTGGTAAAGGAACAAAAAGGTGACAAAAAATTGACTTACATTAGATATTTGTGATTGAAAATCTTTCATATATTCTGCTTTTTTAATTTTAAAACAAGGTCGGATGCTTGTTTCGATTACGAGCTTCGCAGATTATATTTCGTTTGATATTTCGTTTATGTAAATGAAATGTATGTTCACCCCTTAGCTCGTTTGACTATTTAAATTAAAATTTTTACTCTGTTAAAATTAAAAGTTTAAGTGTTTAACACTCGCGCTGTGAAAAATTCTGGATAAAATTTTAAATTACGATAAAAAAGTACAAGCACAATCCGTGAAACAATTTTTACCGCAAAATCCATTTTTACCGAAATTTGTTACGGAGCAAAAAGTCTGATACCGTAATTTTTATAGCAATAATTAACGTAAANTCGGTGGATGACACAGTGAATTGCAATTAGTCCTGGTATTATTCTTTTAAGATAGCTTATAAACCCACGATATCACCCGAACATGGCAGGAGCTCCATCTGCTGCCACCGAAATTATATTTGTAAATGGAATAGATTTTTCTGTAAAAAAAAATCACTCAGGACTATCGATTCGCCTTTAGTGTCCGACTTCAAAGTTTTTGCAAAGTTTTTAAGGTAAATCCAAGCCAAAAGTTTTGTTCTTTATTATGAAAACCAGAAAAATTTTCGTGGACCCCCATTTGCAACTTGTGAACCCCTGTTTTCTTTTCACGTCTACGTGGACCCCCGTGTGGTCTCCTACGGACCCCTGGGGGTGCACCTGGACCACTTTGGGAACCTATGGGATAGCCTCACCATTAAACTATAAATCCACACATTGTTAGTTTAAATGAACTGAAACCTTAATGTGACCTATTTAACAGGGCAGAACCGACAGTTAACTTTTACCCTATCTATTGCTTTCAACCATACTTTTGTNTTTCCAGAAGAGGGCCACGCCAACAACCAATACTAGCAGCACCAGGGGGACAAGGATGCCGGCCAACAGCGTCCGATTGTCTGCCTCTGAAACAGAAATAGCCATTTCTGAATTCCATATAAAATTATTGTGAATAGCAACTTTAATTAATTTTAAGTATAAAAAGTATAGGAACCAGGATATGGTTAAATTTACCGAGTTTCTGGCTCTATGGAAACACCAAAAAGATTGGTAAATTTGGTTATGATTTGGCTAAATTGTTCGGAAAACATAATGCCATAATATGCAATATAAAGTTTAATAAATGAGGCAAAATTTGATAATTTTATCATGATTTCTCTGAGTGCGGGATAAAAACCATATATTCGGTTAAATTTACTTTTCAGTTTTGCATTTTTTACTAAATGTTTGGTAACGAGAGTTATAATTTAAAAATCAGAATTTCTGGTAAACCATTACTATATTAACGAAAAATTAACAAATGACTGGATTATAAATACCATATAATTTGGTATTATCATCAGAAATATGTTTTTCTTTTCCAGAAAATAACATTCCCATACAGTACGTTAATTTTACCAGATTTTTTTCTCTCCGTGTATGAGGAGAGCTCCTGGTAAAATATTAATTGTTTGTGCAGTTTTTTTTTAAAAAATTATAGCGTATATATTATTTAATTATCCGAAAACAATCTATAACGAACCTCGCTTCGGGGAAATACTGCATAAAATTAAACCACATGTATCTAACAATAATTTCAAACTATCGTAAACAAACAAATAAGTAAAAACATTGAGGAATTACAAGTTGCAAATAAAGAAAATCAGATATTTCGATATAATTAAAAAAAAATTGGGAAATAAAAACGGTACAAAGAAAAAAAGTGAATCATGGTTATGGTGTATATATAGAAAAGAAAATCCTTATCCGACAACATTTTACCGTTGAAATAATATACATTAAGTGTATATACTGTAAATAAACACAGATTTAAAAAAAGTTGAATTGAAAGTTGATGAAATGAATGAATTGAGAGTTGCATAAAATTCAGATAAGAAACCGCTTTCTTCAGGTTACGTTTTACCAATATACAATCAAGTAAACAAATTTATCTTAAATCTAAAACAACGGATAAATCAACAAACATTTAATCTTGCTATAAAGAAAGACAAATGTCCTCGTTATAAAAAAAGTTTTGCAATAACTATGTTCCCTGTTGAGATGTTGTTGGTTAAATATGTACAGATTATCTATTTAGAACAGATGGGTGAAGGTAGGTGATAACACATTTAATACCGCATTCGTAATAAGAATTAATAAAAGCATCTACATATATTCAACGTTTGCTATCTATACTTAGAATAAAAGTATGATCAAAACTATGAGAATATGGCAAGTGTTCCGTATTTTTGGTTCTATGTGAACACCAGAAAGCTGGGAAACTTTTGCAGAAGCTCCTTGTTTATGATTTAGGTTAAACTAACTGTAAAATATAGTTCTTTAATCTGTGATAAAATTTGGTAAATGTGGTAAAATTTCGCTCCGTAATATGTGATAAAATTTGGTAATTGGGTAAAATTTGGTTCTATAACATGTGATAAAATTTGGAAAATGTGGTAAAATTTGGTAATTTTATAATGATACTTTAGAGGAAGGAAGGCATAATAACCATTTATTTGGTTAATTTTTTTTTACAGTTTTATATTTTTTACTAAATGTGTAGTAATAAGAACTATAATTTTAAAAACCAGATTTCTGGTAAGCCGCTACCATATGAACGGAAAAATTACTAAACTAATGGTTTAGATACCGTAATTTTTTTATTGACCGGAATTATGCTTTTTTTTAAACAGGAATGTCATTACCATACAGTATGGTAATTTTATTAGAAATTCTTCCCCGTGAAATACGATTAATATTTTCCGACAATTTTTTTCTTAAAATATTTTTTTAATTTATGAGAATGTAGATATCAATATTATGATCATATCACTATTAATGTCATTAATAATTAATGTAATTTGTATTGTTGCAAAATTTCACTTATATAATTTGGTAATTATATCATGATATCTAAGAGCATGACATAAAAACCATTTATCTGAGTGAATTTAGTTTCCAGTTTTGCATTCTTTAATGTTTGGTAACTAAATGTTTGGTAATACGAACTATAATTTTGAAAATTTAAATTTTTGGTAAACCGTTATAGCGGTTATATATAATTATAAATATCACGTATGATTATACGGTTATCATGTGTCTTGGTATACCATAGGAATGGAAAAGCTACCTAACGAGCGGTTTAAAAATCGTATATTTTGGTCTCATTAACCAGAATTATGTTCTTTTTTTTACCAGAAATGTTATTAGCAAACAGTATGGTAATTTTACCAGAATTATTTCCTCCGTGTAGTTAGAAAATAAAGGGTAAATAACAATAAGTTTGTAATAAATACTAATTGTTGATAATAATAAGTTTGCAATAACTACTAATTGTTATAACAATAAGTTGAAAAGTAAACAATAAGTTTGTTCAATAAATGTATGTTTCATCAGTTTAGGTAATCAACCTAAGTATAGACAAATAAATAAATAAAAATAAAAAACAAGAGTGCAAAAACAATTTTTTTCTATTTAGCTGTCTAAAAAACTGACTAGAAAGGGAATGCAAAACAATAAATTTGGTAAATAATCCTTTTTTTACAGTTGTCTGTGGCAAAAAAACAAATTTGGAAAACAGTTTTTTGTTTCAATAACTTGGGAAACTAATTAGAACAAAGTGATAAAATTGTAAGTTTGGAAAATTAAGGTTTTTCTAGATATCTATAAAATTTAATTGGAAAGTGGATACAAAACTTTAAGTTTGGGAAATAAAATTTTGGGATTTCACTGTGTAGAAATTTAATTAGAAAGTGTAAGCAAATTTATAAGTTTTGTGAAATAATTATTTTAATGGTCAAAGAAACAAATTAAAAGCAAAACAAAGAGTTCGGAGAATAAACTTCTTTAGAGGTCTAGGTCACAAATTAGAAAAAGGCATCAAAACAATAAAATTAGTGAATTATTTTTCCTTTTAGCTACACTGTAAAAAATCCTGGATCAAATTACTGTATAAAATTCCGGCACTTTGTGAGCATCATCCATAAAATCGTTTTTTATCGTAATTTTTAAAGTAACACTTTGTTAAATACAGTGATTCAGTGATTTTAAGGTAATTATTACTGTAAAAATTACAGCAATCAGATTTTTTATTCGGTAGTATGTTGTGATAAAAATGGATTTTACGGCAAAAAATACCATCACGCTAATTGCCGGTACTTTTTACGATAAGGAATTTCTTATAGTGTATATTTCTTTTGTCTTTAAATGAATCAAGACAAAGATATTTTATATCCAAATACTTTTTAATTGTTCAGTTATTAGGAATGCATTCTGATCTCTTCCGAAAATATAATCATGAACAGATCAAAACTGATAAATTAATTCGTATATTATTAAATAAAACTAATTTGAAGAAATATTTTTTGTGTAAACGATAGTGACAACGTGAAATGCAATTTGCAATAAATACAACAATATAAATGCTTTGTATAATATTGAAAAAGATTACAATACGCTTATAAACACAAACAGTTAAAAATAGCATTTAATAATTTTCAAGAAAAAAGGAAATTGCGTTGAAACAAATAACCCATACAAATAATACAAAACAACGCTTTCGTTGAATGTAGTTGTGTCTATTTTAAGAACTAACGAGTAAGAAAATTTTTTGTAAACTATACTCACGGAGGTTTCCACTAAGTCAATGGCTGATGGCCAAAATGTTAGAAAAAAAACAAAGTTAACCTCACTTGAATACAAAGAAAAATCTAGTTGAAAGTTTTAATGTGCTCTTATAAAATGTGGACTTTTGATTTAAAGTAACTTTAGAAAGTTTTTAAGCACTAGGAGGCCAATTAAAGCGTGTAAATGCTTCTCATATATCATTGTATCATTGTTTTATGTCCCTCAAATGTATGTAAAATTTATTATTTTTTATACGAACACAGAGTATTTTGTTTTCAAAATATACAATTATTGTAGTTTTATATAAGACATGTTAAATGTAATGAAATCATGTAAATCTCTGATGTAGCGTTATGTTAATCATTCATAACGAAATCGACGATTATCTGGATTTGAAAAAAAAGCATCTGAATTTGAAAAGAAGAAGTTTAAACAAAGGAATACAAATTGGGTGACTTAACATTTAGAGATAAATAAGAAGAAATCGTACTCATTTAACAGATTTATAGCAATTAGAATATTGAGCAGTTTTTTTAGGTCTTTTTATTAAGTAAAAAAATTTCACAATAAATGTTAGGATTTATAATTGGCAACACGTAATCTCTATATTTTGCTAATTTGATTGACATCTACTCGAGAATGAGCAGATAAAACAAAAAATAAAGAATCTCAAGCGTGGAAAATAAATTGTCTTCGACAATGGATAAATAGTCAATATTTAAAGCAAAAAAGCTGAAAAAAATCACAAACAAGCATTTAAACTTTCGAACAAATTGCAATTTCAAAACAAAATCAGCGTTAAGATCACGAATAAAAAAGGCTCTTTAAGCAAGTGAAATTTTATCACCATAGTTGCATTTCAACGGGCTGTAGATTGACCAAACAGGCTATTTTAATAATTCTTGATAACAATTAATAAGTCTTGAACTAATCGTCGAATCTTAACTTTATTTTATCGTATCCCCTGAGCGCTTTTCTGCATACCTTTGTAATTTCAAGTCTTGAAGTCTAATGCATTTTGTGTAGGGAAACAAAATGCAACGTAAATTTAAAAAGGGATGAAGAAAATAGCAAAAAAAGCACATAAAACTGCAATAACTTTCTAACAAATTGGAGTTCCGAAAAAAAAAACTCTGTGTTAAGTTCATATGCAAATATTGTCCTTTCAATTCCCCAAGTTTCAACTCTGAAATTGAATTCTGTCGAAAATCATTTTTGCAGATAATTCTTCTTGAACTTGATTATACGATACAATGACTCAACCTAGATCAAAACTCGGTTCATTTAAACACCTTATTAAGGTTGAGGAAACTTTTCATTGTATCATGATTCAATGTACCGATACTAGAATTTAAAGTTGAATTGATTTTTCTGAGAGTGTAGCCTTTGAAGCTTTATGAATAAATAAATTATTCTAATTAACAATATGTTTTTATTTATCTATTAAATAAAATTACGGCAATATATAGTTCAACTTAGCTCCTCATCAAAGATGTAGCTAATTTAACATCAACTAAGCAATATCTTTCCATAATTTTACGGACTTAAATTTATTAAGGATGCAGCTAATTTGAACTTATTTTATGATTTATAGCACTGCAGAATTTCTAACAGTGTAGTAAACTTTGTCAGCATGTAGTCATGCTGCCTCAAGACTTGTGTCCAAGAACTTTCGAAGCGGTCCATACTTAATTAATTATTGATCATTTAATAAATAAAATATTTTAGATTGTCATAATGTCATTGACTTTGTTTGATGCAAACTGATAAAAAAATGTCTATTGATCTTAATGTCTAAACAATTTAGTATCAGATCATAATATATTAATTATTTAGTAAACAAATAACTTAATTAAACATCACATCATTATCTCAAACTAGATAGTTCATTAATGCAGATAGATAGAAAATATCATGCCAATCATTTTCATGTTTTAAAACTTTCAAAATTAGTCACTCATTAATATTTATTGATTATTAAATAAATAAATTATTTTAAATAGTCATAATATCATTGAATCAAAATCTATTTATGATTTTCACGCTTTTATAAAAAAAAATCCTGCGTACCATTTTAATGTTTAAAAATTTTCAAAGTGTATTACCCTCATCAAATAAACAAAATATTTAAAATTGTCATAATACCATATACTCAAAATTGATTTACGTTAAACGTAAATTGATGAAAAAAATCTATTCCAAGCATTTTAATGTCTAAAGATGCTGGCTTTACAATATTAATTATTTAATAATTAATAAACAAAATGTTCTAAATTATAATAACACAAATTAGATTTGCGACTAATGCTAGCTGATAAACAAAATCCTTAAAGGCAGAAGCAAAAATGCAACTCACCTGTTTGAATAGGATAAGAAAACACTGTATCCGTAAATGCACTGTCAGTAGTAAACGCCCTCACTTTTATTCTATATGATGAAGCTGGCTTCAGGGGCCCATTACAGTACCCTTCCAAGACACCTTTACAGTTCTCAGCACCTACCACGAAATCTTCCACCAGAGAATCGTTGAAGGGATAGTACGGTTCGTGCACCTGGAAAAAAAAACCTCTATGATCTATCTGAAATAATACCCGACCTTTGCCCACTCTCTAAGATAAAGTAGAATAAAATAAAGAAAAAATTCTGAGGCATTCTAGGGTCTTCCGTAGCTCCAGCGAATCAATTACCTTGGAGAGTTGACAGAAAATGAAATTCTGTTACTCTTGCGACGTCATGAAAGTGAGATAACGTCGTTGTAGTTTCCAACGTGAAGAAAAAAAATGTTTGTTTGTCTTTTCGGCTGACAGTGCTAACGCGGTTTTTGATTGAAAATAAAGTTGCTTCTTTCCTTTGTATTTTCTTGGAGGAAAGTAAGCACGTGGTGCTGGCGTAATCTTTTTCTGTGAAAATTTTGTGATCCGGAAACTTTATTTTAAACTTTGAGTGCATTTGAGAAATTTTTTTAAGAAATAGCTCTTACTCACAAATACTTTTAACTTTAGTAGCCACCGATTGGTGTAGTGTCGGTTGTCTTGGAATAATCGCACTTCATAACGTACAATAAAGCTTCGAAAATTAATAAAAAATTTCAAAAAGACAAATGTAAAAAATACATTAATTAAAAAAAGTAATTTTTAATTCTTTAATATATATATGTATATATATATATTAAAGTTTAGTAACGGTATAGTAACAATTATAGTAAAGTATAGTAACAATTAAAACTGGTACTATTTTCCAAATATTAGGACGAGCTTGCAATTAGTTCCTAATGAGCAAAACAACGAGGCCGTGTTCTCAGTTATAACACAACAGTTTAAACGTTATAGATCGTACAATGTACTGTGTTACGTCCTCTCCATTATTTTTATTTTCATTTAATTTAATAGATAACAAAGAGCCTATAATAAATGTTTCAGAAGTTTAATCATACCATGTTTAATTATGTACATGATGTACTTTTTCAGCTCATTTAATTAACGACTTCAGTTTTGTGTAATTTTATCGAGATATTCTTTATAGTTATTTGTGTTCGCAAACTTTTAAAACTTGAGACTTAATAAGGAAAGTTGAACTTGTAACAACGAAATAGTTAAACCAAACATTGTAATAATTTAGTTAAAAAAAAAAAACGTAGGAGCTAATGAAACACCAGTACAAATTCAAAACATAACTATTTCAGATAATTTTGACAGAAATTGGAAATTTATACCCTTAGGGTGCTTGCAACTCTAGAAGAAGTGAAGTGATTAGATTTAACCACGTGATTTAAATCAGATTGAATTGGATACCTTTTAAGTGACGAACCTGATTGGTTTCTGAATCGACAAACACCACGATTTACCTATACGATGACGTCAGTTGCAGCCACCCAGTTGCGGTGAAATTCAATCGATCATGTGACAACCATTTTCTTTATATTAGGACGATTCAAGTTTATTTAATCAACATTAGTTTAAAATAGGTTAGGTATTTAAAATACAGTTTCCTTACCTGATATGGGGGCCATTTCGGATATTGTTGAACATCTGTCCAAGTTGGCATGCGCAAAGCATTTGAGTCTTTGCTCTCATCTTCGGCAACAATCAATGTATAAGCAATGATTCTTCCATTGATGGAGGAGAAAAAATTGTTTGTAAATTCTATCTTGATTGTATTGGCTGTGCGTGAGACCACTTTTGGCGCAACATTTGAATCAGGTGGGGGAGGAGCTTTAAGAAGAAAAAAATTGAATTGTAGCAACTTTTATTTAATGAATTACGAAATAAGTAAATAGTTCTGTTTTGGTGCTGTATGATTCCTGTGTGATGTTTTAAATCCGGTCCGAAAATGACAGATGATTTGAAAAACCTAATATCGGAAATAAATTGCATCGTTTGATACGTATTGCTCACGAAACTAAGGAATCTATTCTCCCTAATTTTTAAAATTAGTTGCGAATTTCGCCAATAGATGGTGTATGTTAAATACATCATCTATTGGCTGTGCATGAGACCACTTTTGGCTCCACATTTGAATCAGGTGGGGGAGGAGCTTTAAGGAAGAAAAAAAATTGAATTGTAGCAACTTTTATTTAATGAATTACGAAATAAGTGAATAGTTCTGTTTTGGTGCTGTATGATTCCTGTGTGATGTTTTAAATCCGGTCCGAAGATGACAGATGATTTGAAAAACCAACCAAATATAGGAAATAAAGTGTATCGTTTGATACGTATTGCTCACGAAACTAAAGAATCTATCATCTCTAATTTTTAAAATTAGTTGCGAATTTCGCCAATAGATGGTGTATTTAAAATACCAAATTCAAAATAATATTTTAAAGATATTGTTTTGCAGCAATAAAAAGGCAAAAATATGAGAACAAAATTAACAGATGCCGCCCGTGAAATCGATCTCCATTGCTGAGAGAAATATATTTCATAAAATTCTGTTTTTCAAAATGATTTTTGAAATTGTTACTAATTAAGACCCCTGGTATTTCTGTTGTTTAGGAAAACATTACTGTCCTGCATGATTTATTAATTATAAGAAGAAGGGTCAAGAAATAAATGCTAATTAACGCAATTAAAATTTATCTTTTGACTTTTTTTAAAAGAAATATAGTAGATATTTGTTTTCATAAAATAATTAATATTTGATTTTTTTAAATGTTTATTGAAAATTAAAATCGTAATGAAACTTCAATGTAAGTTCAGTGTTCCAGAAAAATGAACACCTTAGATTACTTATATTCGAATGAACAGGTCTTCACGTACTAGGTGTCAATCTTAATGGTAGGAATGTCTTATCTAAAATAGGTCAATTTATTGTGCAAACGATATTTTAAGTTGCGAAATAAGCCACAAAAACATACTTTCTTTGAATAAACATTAACAAAAATCTTTTTTTATAATAGGAGCATAATATGTAGCAGAAATGATTGTTAAAACACCGTGATAATTCTTAAAACTAAATAACTAATAAGTACCCAAATAAATTTATTAAAAATAATGCTTATCACAGTTTTACAAACATTTTTTAGAATGC
This sequence comes from Parasteatoda tepidariorum, assembly GCF_043381705.1. Lineage (NCBI taxonomy): Eukaryota > Metazoa > Arthropoda > Arachnida > Araneae > Theridiidae > Parasteatoda > Parasteatoda tepidariorum. The sequence continues at coordinate 55,052,056 of NC_092213.1, read as the reverse complement.
AAAGCTCTACTAACACTACAGTAAATTCAGATAATCGATTTAATAAGTATCATGAAACTAATAAAATTAATAAAGTAAATATGAGATTTCATGTTTTTTAATTTTTTTTAAAATTTAATAAGAAATATGTTTTTTTTACATCCCTCCTCTTTTTATGGATATATGCTTTAAGATGTGATTAAGAATAAATATTTTCCTTTCTTTCTAAGTCTTGTTATTGATAGTTTACAATGATTAATTCCTTTACTTACCCCAAATCGGCGTAGCTTCCTCAGATACTGTTGTTATACCAGGTCCCACTTTTGTATGAGCTTGGATCTGTAATTTCAACGCATTAAAAATACAAGCAATTAAATACTTTGCATCTGATTTATAATAAACTATTATTTATGGTGCACACTGCCGTGCAAATGAAAAAACAACGTAAGTGCTTCACGATACGCTGTTGGAAATTTCTCGTAAAAAATGGTTAAATTACAATTTATCTAATTGTTATTTAACCGTATTTAAACAAAACCGTCAAATAACCATAATTAAGATGGTAATCAAACTGTTAACAATGAGAAAAATCATCTGCTAACTGTTTTTATACGGTTTAACAATGTTCTAATACGGTTTAACAATGCATAATAACCGATAGGGCTAATCTGTCGGTCTCATGACCGACAGAATTGGAGTTCGAATCCCAGACAGCACAATCATTCCTTTCAGATGAAAAGTTTCCAGTGTCCTGCAATCTCCAACGGCCATTACCTACTGAAAAACCTATCTCCTATGTCCAGTTAATTTCGTTTTTTTTTTCGGTTTTGAAACCATGCTAGTTGTAAATGGTTGAAAAATCGTTTAGTTCTGTATTCATGGATTTATACCCATACTAGTTGTGAACGGTTTCAAAACCGTAAAGGTAAAAATTATTGTTTACCGTTATTATTTTATTGACCGTAAACTTATTATTAATTCTTATTATTGACCATATGAATTCATTATTATCAACCGTAAATTTTACAGTTGATCGGATGGACAGAATGCTGTCAGTGATTTTACCATAATTTTAGAATGAAACTTCTAACAGTGTATATTTCGAGAAAAGTGGTTTCAGAACAATTTTCTTACTATTGCTAATTTGAGCTAAATTGAGTGCTAAAATTGAAGAAAGTTGATAGAGTAAAATTTATTTGTGATTTTTTTTCGCACTCTGTAATTCACAATACAAAACGCCAAGTTCATAAAAATCTCAATTTTGAATTTTTCGTCCTCTACGATGATTTTGTATGTATTGCAAAGCAGTTGTAGTTGCATAAGTAATTTTTGTTCAATAATGTCTCCAGCTTATCACAGGTATAAACAGCTAAATTAGTAAACTTGTGTATAAACTTTTAAGACTTCCATCATAAAGTTATAATTTCAATCTACTTTTATCTTTCTAACTAAATTAAGCTTAAGAAAAAAGTTCTAGCTAGTTTAAGAAAAAACTATGACGTGCAACTGCACTGTAAAAAAATTCCGGATTAAATTCCGGTAGAAAGTATCGGCACTTTGTATGCCTTATCCGTAAAATTCTTTTTATCGCAAAATCCATTTTTACCGTAAAGTGGGTATACCGGAGTTTTTACAGTAATATTTATTTAATTAGAGAGGTTTAGAGATTTTATTGTATTTATTACTACAAAAATTAAGGTATATTAGATTTTTCGTTATTTAACATGTTCTGATAAAGATTGATTTTACGATAAAAAGTAACGGCACCCTGAGTACCGGTACCGTTATTTAATTGGGAATTTTTTACTGTGTACCGACACTTACTTCGAAGACATATTCCATCCCTGGAATCAAACCGGAAATTAATCCTCTGGTTTCAGTTGGCTCAAAATATTCGTATCTACGTTTACTAGTACCCTGTAAATAGAAAACACTTTATAAACAAAAATAATTTTTTGAAAAACTAATTAAACAAATTTCTTCTATAACTAAAGAAGAAAAAGTTTATGAATGAATTAAAACAATAACACTAAGACAATTGCAACTTTGAAACTATGATAATAATAGTTTGGTATGTTTGCATATATTTAATTTAATATGAGTCACAATACACATGCATAGTTCATACGTAAAAGTAAAAACAAAATTCAAGGACATTTAAAGAGTTTTCAAGGGGGAAAAACATTAAAATTTCAAGGATAACTATTGGAAACTTTTTTTAATGGAGTCTATGAGTGTCATGGTGTGTTAATTAAATGATTTATGATTTGAAACACGGAAAACTTCGTCTTTTAGGTATGTTTTTGCCATTATTTTTAAAAAAAATTATTTCAAAACTTTTTTTTTTTATAAGAAAAATATTTTTCTGAAGTAAAAGCTTATAATAAGTGGATAATAGCTGTGTGGTAGAATGCTTTTATAGAATCCTACGTTGACAAAAGAAAAAAAGTTATTGGAAATTGTTTTGTAGCAAATTATTTTTGTTTGATGACAAAAACAAATATTTTTTAGTACATTTTCTGTTTGGACAATTTTTAATGCGCCTTTTAATTAAAAAAAAATTGTGGCATAAAAAGTACAAAAAAATTCTAAAAATTCGAATATTTTCTTTGGTTCATTTCAATTTTATTTTATGGAGTCTATGAGCAAAACATAGTGTGTTAATTAAATGATTTATGATTTGCAATACGGAAAACTTTGTCTTTTAGGTATGTTTTTGCCATTATTTAAAAAAAAATATTTCAAAATATTTTCCTTTTTATAAAAAAAAATATTTTTCTGAAGTAAAAACCTATAATAAGTAGATAATAGCGGCGTGGTAGAATGCTCTTGTAGTATCCTACGTTAACAAAAGAAAAAAAGTTATAGGAAATATTTTGTAATAAATTATTTTTGTTTGATGACAAAAACAAATATTTTTTATCTCATTTTCTGTTTTGACAATTTTTAATTATGGCAAGAAAAGTATAGAAAAATTTCTAAAATTCGAATATTTTCTTTGGTTTATTTCAAGTGGCTCTTCAAAGCTTATTCACGAAGTTTTTCAATGTTAAAGGATTTACAAAATTTGCATTTAAAGCATACCAACCTTTACAAAGTATGTGACTTTAAATCCAGTGAGCACACCATTTTGTTCTGTAGTTGGTAAAGTCCATTGCAAAACTACTTCATTGGGTTTCACTTCAACTGCTCTAAAGAAATGCACTCGTCCAGGTACTGAGAATAAAAAAAATAAGAAATAGATAAACAAATGAAAATAATTAACTGTTCATGAATAAATTCTAACAATTAACTCTAACTCTTTTTATTCAAATCTGGATGAGACAAAATTGTTCAAAACTGAGGGTTTAGAGATTGTGACACCATAATCACCTTTTCATTTAACCAACAATCTATCCCATAAGAAGTAGATTAAAAGCAAAATTAGCTACAATGGGGTTGCTTAAAAACCGAAGCCAAATGATGGTCAATAGTTTTTGCACCAATGCAATCTTTGAGCGTATTGATATGTCCGCGAAGTGGATTATCTGGAGATCAATCATTTTCTTGCGATATTTCACGGTTATTTCACCTGTTCTAAACTGTTTCAAAATTAAAAATTCCGTCGATTGTATTTTTCCTCTTCGAAAGTATATATTTAACCCCTTCTCTGTCTGATTTTATATCGAATTTCCGACTCAAATATAGTTTTTTTTTATTACTGAAAATTAATATTTGTTCGATTTTAAATTCGAAAATGCAAAATATTTTTATCAGCAAACAGTTTTTTGCTTGACCACTAATCTCCAGTTTTCCCTGCAATGCACCCAAGTTTTATCTTAAAAAAATACACTGTGATAACATACTTATTGATTCTATTGCTTTAAGGTGTTTAAGATGGATGTATGCATGAAATAGTTACTAAAATTAGGTAAAAAAAATATTTTGGCAAATAATTTTTCATCCTCACCGCTTAAACAGCTTTACAATCCTTGGATATCAGAGGGTAAAAATCACAACTATTTTGACATGCAACGGTAACACTAATGAAAGTGAAATTACAGAAAGTACAAAATGATTTTGATTTCAATTCAAGGAGGGAAATCTAACTGCGAAAATTGTGAAGAAAAGGGGACTAGTTGCGCCATCTCTTATCAATATTCCGAAATACGAAAATAATCGCGGAATTTAAAGAGGCGTGCAAGTAACGACAAATTCAATTTCAATCATTTTTTTTCTTCGTTGCCTGGCATATAATGCCGACCATGCGAGCACAAAAACGCGGAATGTAGGAGATACGACGCCAACAGAGAAGAGGTTGATAATATGCTTTAATATATTTTAATTTAAATAAAAATATGTTTAAATGTAGTTATAAACTAATTTGCCAATTTCAAATTTGACTCGTCAGAATTACCAATTCATTGGTTCAGGGATCCACCATTTCCTTAATACGTCAATTTCTAATTTCACAGATTCATTGCTATCTCATTTCAATTTTCATGTCTGATATCAAAAATCATTCGTCATAATAGCTATTGTAAAAGGATTTTAAATATAAAAGAAAACAATGTTGTTAAAAAGATTATGAAATAATAATTATTTTAAAGTTTAACAATAAAATAATAAATAAATAATGAAGTAAAAAATAAATAACAAATAATTAAATAATAAATAATTAAATAATAAATAAATAACAAATAAATAATTAATAAATAATAAATAAATAACAAATAAATAATTAATAAATAATAAATAAATAATAAATAAAATAATGAATAATAAAATAATAAATGATTACCTAACAGTTTAACTATTAACAAACTTGAAATTTTTGCTACTCAAGATTTCTCAAGGTTTGTTTGCATTATACCCTTCTATTGATCTTAGTGATAGAAATAAATAGTCCTAATTTGTTTAAACATTGATTAATGAAAGTTATTAATTATTTTTATTCCTACTAAATGATATTAAAACAAAAAATGTGGTATTAAACATAAAAATTGACTGTAATGAAAGAAACAGCATTGTACTTTTAGTTAAGAACAACAGAGCTTATGGCGATATGATATTAAACATGTTTAAAAACATTACTAAACTTCATATATATTTCTCTTTCACGGCGACAAAGAAAGTGTTCATTTCTTTTTCACGTTTGCAACAATGAATTGAAATATCAAGCGTATGAGCTTTCATAAGCATGAAAGCATAAGCGTATATGTTTACAAATTTCTGAATGAATTTTTTTTCCCTCGTGACAATCAAAAACTTAAATAGAGTAATAAGTTAGGAAGAATTGAAAAGTTTAAAAAATCCAAATCAACAAACAAAATAGGTTTTAATTATACCTATTCACTTTCAATAATAATAATTGTTAAGAGTTATATCATTTGACAGCCTTACAATGGTAAGTCCTAAAATTTATAATTAAGGTTTTTTTAAAAAGCAAATGTTAAGTTTAGTCTTCGATTGAATGACGTTTATTTCAATTTTAAAAAAAAAATATTTCAATTACATATTAGTGACTAAATTGTTTTTAAAAATGAATTAGTTTTAAAGATTTTAGTACTTGATTTAAATACTTAATATTTTAAGTTGGAAAACATTTCAAATGGATTTAACTTAGTAGCAAACAAAGCAAGCATGGTTTGCAAAGCAAACTATATGCGATCTTCGGAAGATGAGCAAATTCAGCTAACTGGTGGTGGAGCCCACTAGTTCATATAATAATGCATTTAGTTGTAGAACTTATAAAACTGTTATTAAAATGATTATTTTAACGTTTAATTGCATGCTAATTTGTATTACATGAAATATGAAATTGTTATTACCCAATAATGTCCATGCTGCAAAAAACTCAGCTTACACATTTTAAGTTTCTATCAATTGTATAGTGTTACTTATTTTCCACACACAGACGTAGAAACAAGCAGGGAATGCAGCCATTTTCCCTAATTGCATTTCGGTAATATGCTTTAAATAGTTTCTTGTACTGCGTGCAAAATGGGCTTATTCAACATTTGAAAAGCTTCTCTCTAACTAAGGGAAATAATAAGCCATATTAAATTTTACGCGTCAATGATTTCATACTTTTTTTCTTTGTTTCATTTTTGCCATCAACATTTTTTTAATGTAAATAATTTTGCTGACGTTCTGGAAATAATTATTTGAAAACTACGATAAATTTTCACGATTGAATGAATTTAAAAGCATGAATCACGGATCGAGGAAAAAATTCGCAAAAATTTCATTAATACTTTTTTTTAAATCACGCATTAAGCATATTATGCAACATATTTTTTTTTATCATTTCTACTATAATCAGTATATATTCAGTTTAAAAATATTATTTAAAAAATTAATTGAATCTATGTTTTATTCTTGTAACAATAATTAAATTTCCTGTTTAAAGAGGAAATAAAATATTAAACAGATCATTAAAATATGCTTTTTTTAAATATTTTCCTGTTTTAAAACACATAATATATTTTGCAATTAAAATTTAATATAAGGTCAGATGATTTTAAAAGTGTTCTGAAGTTCTTATTACTTCAAAATTCTTAAATCACTTTCTTAAAAAATTATACGGGCACCTTCATACATGAAATAAAAAAATTCTGGGAAAATTACCGTACTGTGTGCTAATAATATTTCTGGTGAAAAAAAACCCAGATATCTGGTATTAAAAACCAAAATATATGGTATTTAAATAATTTATTTGGTAATTTTTCTGTTCTGTAATTTTTCAGTTTTCTGGAAATTCTGATTTTCTAGTTCATAAGAACTAGAAATACCACACATTTAGCAACAAAAAAAAAATGAATAAATTTAACCGAATAAATGACTCTAAAACTGCCCTCTAAAATAACATGAAAAAATTAAAAAATTTTACCGCATTTACCACACATACATAGTTTTCATTACTACACGTTTAGTAAAAAATACAAAACTAAAAAAAAAATTTAATCGAATAAATGGCTTTTATGCTGCGCTCTAAGATATCATGAAAAAGTTACAAATTTTACCTCATTTACCAAATTTCATCACACATTATAAAATAATATTTTATTGTTAATTTTACCGAAATTATTATTAAAGTGCTTCTCAAAAAATTACTGAGCTTTTTGGCATTCCTATGAAGCCTGAAACACTGTAAATTTTGCCATATTCTAGTAGTTTTTACCATGCTTCTTTTTCTCAGAATATAATTGAAATGTTTATAAGATTCATTACATAATGTAATTCAAAAAATAATAAAACTGTTAGCTTAAAAGAGTTCTTGAATGAATACTTTTTTTAATGTTTAATGTTTAGTATGTTTAATATTAGTGAATGAATATGCTTTGTAATGGTAGTTTTAATGTTAAAAGAAAAAAATAAACAAAAATGGAAAGATAATTCTTTGTGAAGCCCTACTTTTTTAAAAATTTATTTCTAAAAACTTGGGTCATCATTTATAACAATAAAAAAATCGTCACTGTTTGTACAGTCTAGAACTAATCTAGATTTATAAAGAAAAGACCTGGAGTTCTTGTTTGGAAATCGACTTAAGGTTTTGTTGTTTTGTTTATTTTTTTCCTGAAATAACGTGTTTACGATCAAAATACATAAGACAAGTGTCTCGTATTTCTAGAACTATAAAGTAGAGAAGAGTATAGAAGAAAAGTTTATGTAAAACTAGAGCAAATTAATTAAGTTCGAAAAGTTGTAAAATTATTTAGCCTCGACAAGAGTTTAAGGGGATATTCATTAATAAAATGAAACAAAGTAATAAAATCATTGTTTAAGATATTTTAATGCAGCAAGCCTATGTATTATGGCTCTATATTTAACTATAACTTTCAATGCGCAAAATAAAAAATAAAAAAACGAACTATCCTGAAAATCCTTTGATCTAATAATCGGATCTTCTCGTTCTAGGATTCGATCTTAATTATACGAAGGGGTTCTTACAAATATGCTAAATAGTTAGCGCTGGCGATATTTTGAAATACGAAATCAGACACAAAGNAATACGTACTTTCTCTGAATAAGCATACCTTCTTTTGAAGAATTCGTCTTTCTGACCCCAGAAATATAGGGGTTGTCGTAATCTGGGAAATATGGTCCCAATAGTTTAGTCAGGAGAGCGTTTCAAAGTTTACTTTTTACATTTCTCCAAATTTCGAGAACTTTTTAAGCGGATTAAAAAAAATTTGCTCCCAATGATAAAATTCGCTTGTCCAAAGATAACTCCAATGATAAATATTTACTAAAAAAGCTTTCAGTTAATATTTTATACTTTTTTATTATTTCATTTAATATTAGTTGAAAAATAGAGGAGTTAGAAGGTAAACAGCTCTTTACAGCATTTTAAAGGATTCGATTTTTCCCAGCAAAATACAAAATTTAAGTGAAATCGGTCGAATAGTTTCTGAGAAATCAATTTTTTTAAATACGATTTTTTGAAATTCAATTTCACAGGAACTAATCAACCGATTTCCCTCAAATTTTGTATTTTGCCACTATATTCTTTAAAATTATGCAAGAAATTGTATACCTTGCGATTCAATTTTTTTCCAACCATTATTTTAAAAAATAACAAAATTTACTGAAAGTTATTTTTTGCATGGGACTATCTTTGGACAAACGAATTTTATAACTGCGTGCAAAAATAATTCGATTCGCTTAAGAAGCTGTGATATGGTGAAACATGGCGATTATGCATGAAGCACAATTAGCATTAAGGGGTCCAAACTTTGGGCAGTTTTCCTGATCGAACTAATAGGCCATATTTCCAAGTATAACCATATCCTAGTTTACAGATACCATCTATATTTTGGGGGTCCGATTGTTCGGATCAATCGGAAAACAGTATAAAATTAAATATAATGAAATAATTTCTAAATTACTATATTATTAATGCAATATTTTATCCAATTTAATTTTTATTTGCAAAAGCTTTTTATCCTTTAATAATTATTGAGGACTATTTTCTTTTTATACCCAATTCCCCATTCATTTCATAGCTGATTTCTCACATTATTGAGAAAAACAAAATTGCTACTTTAAATTATTTCCCAAAGAATTGTTACTCCGAGTTGTCCCCAAAATATTTCTTAACGAAGTTTTCATAAAAAATCGCTGCTCCGAGTTATTTCTCCAAAAACATTGCAGCACCAAATTTTTCCAAGTTAACTCCAGCTTCGAATTGCCCTTCCACAACACTGGACCCTATCACAAAAATGGCTAAAAAAATTAAATTTTTTAAATTTTTTCCAGAAAATTCCAGTATTTTATAACACTGTACTTTATCACAACACTGGTTGAAAAAATTAAACTAAATTAAATTTTTCCAAGTAAATTCCAGTTCTAAATCGCTCTTCTCCAACACTGAACCTTATCACAACGCTTGCTAAAAAAATTAAATTTTTCAAATTTCTCCTTCCAGCTTCGAATCGTACTTCTTGACACTGTACCTTATCAAAACACTGGTTGGAAAAAATTAAAATTTCCAAATTTTTTAAAGTAAATTCCAGTTTTGAGTTTCTCTTCTCCAACACTGAACCTTATCATAAAGCTGGTTTAAAAAATTTACTTAAAACTCAAATTTCGAATCGCCCTTCTTAACACTGCACCTTATCACAACACTGGTTGAAAAAAATTACATTTTTCAAATTTTTTCAAGTAGATCCCAGTTCCGAATCGCTCATTTCCAAAACTTGACCTTATCACAACACTGGTTAAAAAAAAAAAAAATTCCAAATTTTTTCTGGAAAATTCAAGCTTCTCCAATACTCGACCTTAGCACAACATTGGTAAAAAAAAATTTAATTTTTCGTTCCGAAACAAAATGCACATTCAGGCTTCAAGTAGCGACTCTCAATTTTTGGTATTTACTTAAAATCTCAAAGACATCAATACTAACCTGATTCAAGTGTCTGTACTGTCTTAGACAAGAGTCTACTTCGGCGTACGGTTGCAGTGTCGTATCCACTTATGACTGATACCAAAAACGTATAGTTGTGGTGGGGTTTCAAATCACGAAATGTGTTACTTTCTGAGAAGCTGACATTCATGATTAAATGTCCAACGGGATCTTGGTACTGGATCTCATAGCCATCCATTTCACCTGGAGGTCTGTTCCAACTGAGAGTAATGTCGGTGTCAGTTACAGATTCAGCTCGAATCTCAGTGATGGGTTCAGGAACTGGAAAAATATCATTGATACAAAAGTAAGTGAAGGGAAGCCAAGAAAGCATTTAGCTTAATATTATATAATTTATAGTTACTATAAGTATGATTGTATGAACAATTTGCAATTTGTATAAAGGGTATACGAAAATCTAATCAGTTGGTTTTACCTTTTTCAAGTTGAAGTAATAAGTGTAATAAGTATTTGGCTGAGCAGTTCAATGGGACTCTTCGAATTTAAAAATAGCAACAAATAATTATTAATGGCGTTATCTTGCTTTTGCAGTTATTGGAGGTGGCAGGAAAGTAATGTCCTATTCTTAATTTAAATTCAAACAGATAATTTTTTAAAACTTTCTTATTTTTAATCAATAATGTAGTTAATCTCGTTATCAACAGCCTTTTGCCATCTAGGGTGCGGATTTTCAAATCTCAAGCGATAAAAATCATTTGATTTTTGAGATACCAACAAAATTTTAGATACCAACAAAATTAGATACCAACAAAATTTTAAAACTTTTAAATGCTACAAAATTTTAGATACCACCATTTTAGATACCAACAAAATTTTAAGATACCAACAAAATTTTAGATACTAACATTTTAGACACCAACAATATTTTAAAATTTTTAGATGCTTAAAAGATGTTGTACCCATTAGAATAAATGGAAATCCGATTACACAATATCAGAACAATATGCTGGATGAAACAATACCTCCCACCCTGACTCATTAATTTTTTTTGCAGGTATGATCTACCTGATGGATACGAGCTGGAAAGGAAAAAATTACCGATTACCATAAATACGATTTTTGGTGGAGGCTATCTTAGTAAACAAATTACTCCGACCATTAAGTGTCTTTACCATGGTTATCAAGTACACAATGATGTGATAAATGGCAAACAAATATTGTAATACGCAGAAACAACATTATTTTCCGGTCTTTCTACTAGTTTAATGTTTTGCAATACAAAAGTTTTTTTTTAAACAAACAAACAACTTGTTGCTGAAATTAATAAAATAATAATTTTAGGAGGATTTTAGATTGTAATAAAATGTACTAATCGAAATGTTTCTTATACGTCTTATGAAAAACATTTTCTAAGTGACATTTTTCGAAAAAAAATTTACATTTTTCTGGGAAATTTTTTTTTCACCTTCTACATTGATGTGACATTTATTTCCTCGCCAAGCATTCAAACTTCATAGAATACCGTGGATATTTTAGTGGAAGAAGACTCCAAGAAAGTTAAACAACTGAAGTCAATGATCTCGCTCAGACATTCTTCCTTTGGGCAGCAGAAAATCAACGCTTTGATATAAGCAGTGTATATGATTGTTAAAATTTTAATGATTTCGCCAATTTGAAGCTTGCAGATAAATTATTAAAGCAAGACTTAATTTTTAAAGCCTGTTGTCAAAGCATAAATTTTATTGCTAATTTACCGAAATTCATTAAAATTTCACTTAGAAGTCTATTTAAGAACTTAGAAGCATTATTCACTTAATTCACTTCTTTTGTTGCACACTGATATTTGTCAATTTCTTCAGTTAGATAAATTTGTCTATCGTCTAGGAACGATGAATTAAAAATGGACAATTTTATACAGCAGAATACAGTTGATTGGCCCACTCCTGGAAAGCTGACTAAAACTGAAAATCATTGATGACCTTCGGACGCGATGGGAACATGCCTACTTTGACAAAAACTCCCACTTCGAAATGAACTCGCCTGTCTTAACAGTAACGCCCCCTTCGATTTGAACAAGCCTACTTCGATGGATGGCCCACATTGAACAGTTAATTTGCTAGCTACTTGTGACTGCAACATTCTCCTCCTCACGCTGTTGCTTCTCAGTCTCGATCACGTGCAATGCATACACTCGACTGCTAAGGGCAACACATGAGGGACCACAACCACTTAATACAGCTCTCAAAACGTTCGGTGATCTTAATACAGCTCTCTCGGCTTCTCTTCAAAACAGCAATGAATCAACTAGTGGAATCCCATTCATAGAATTTTGGTGGAGGAGTATTGTAGTATATCTACCACTACAAATATATAATTCCAATTCCCAAGTATATAAGACATGTTAACTCGATTCTAAGTTGGAGTACCTTTTTATAGATGAAGGTTGACATGGTCGAATTCTACTCTTCCCACACCTGTTATACCAGCCGTAAACAAAGGGTTAATATAGAGATAGCTTAATAGTTTTTATATATAGTTAAAAAAGATTGAATATCTTTCTGGGTTTCCATAATAAAAACATAAAATATACGTACACAATCTTGTCTGTCGATGAATCGGCACACTATTCACACCGCCACTAACGGTCCATATTGAAATATCATAGAGTCTGCCGGGAACCAGGTCGTCGAAAAGTACCAACGTGTTGGTATCATTGAAGAGTTTCTCTTGTGCAGGTACTGATGGATCGCTCAGTTGAAATCGGTACCGGTCAAACACGACACTTCGACGAAGAGTCGGTGTGTATTTGATGCCTAGTGTTTTTGTCTCCTGCTCTCGAGTAACTATGTTGATCACTGAATCGATAACAGGCTCTGAAAGAAAGAAAGATTGTTGATTTAAATGAAGCTGAGGGTGATTGTTGCGGAATTAGAAGTAATGTGTTAAACAAAACGAGATGAAATTGAGAAATTAGATGCATGAATTAGATACAACTATTTGTGTTCAATTGTTATTCGAATGAATCAGTGAAAACTAATCTCATGAATTAGAAATAAAAGAGGAATTAGATACAACTACTTGTGTTGAATTGTTATTCAAAAAAGGAGTAAACATTAACCGCATGAATTAGAAATAAATGAGAAATTAGATACAACTATTTGTGTACAGTCGTAAACCGAATGAATGCATAAAAATTAAAAAGATAAATTAGAAATAAATGAAAAATTAGATAGAACTATTTATGTTCGATCGTTAATCAAATGAAGGAATAAAAATTAAATGGGTAAATTAGAAATTAATGAGAAATTTGCATGGATTAGATACAACTATTAGTGTTCAATCGTTATTCGAATGAATGAATAAAATTTCAAAACATGAATAAGAAATTAGAAGCTGCTATTGATGTTCTATTTCCGTTAACTTGATACAAATATAAATAAATGAAAAGGTATAAACTAAATAATATGAAGGTGAAATTAGATGCACAGATTAGATACAACTATTTGTGTTCAGTCGTTATTCGAATGAATGAGTAAAAATTAAACTCATGAATTAGAAATAAATGAGAAATTAGATGCCACTATTCATACTCCATTGTCGTCCAAATTAATAAAAATTGAACACATGAACTAAATAAATGATTAAATATAAACGAAATATTACATACGAATTGAAAAATAATTATATACGCAGACTAAATAAAAATGAGAAATTGGTGAGTGATTTAGAAACAAAGGATAATTTAAATGCATCATGTTCCACAGCGGACTGAACGTAAAGACACGTTTTCCAGTAGAACACCGATAGTCAACCATCACTGGCTGCGGTCAGTAAGCTGGTGGGTGACCACTTTTACAAACCACTTAACCAAAAAAAAAAATACTCTTAACTTACTTGTTCTAGTTTGGACGGTGACACCTTCACTTCTTAAATTATGGCTGACTGCATAAAATCGAAATGAGTACAGTTCTCCTGGTTTTAAGTCGTCAATAATAACATCCATCTTTTCCATAGGTTTTGTTCCATTTGCTGCAACCTACAGATAAGAAACACATTGCATAACTGCATTGAGCCTTACTCGAATTTATATCAATCATACATAAATATAATAATCAATTTATTAAAATATTTTATCTTCTTTTCCTCGGTTGGTTCAATATTGTTAAATAGTTTTCCTATAAAGTATGAATTAATAATTAAGGAAACTATACGATAGTTTAAAACCACGATTTTTTTATTTTTAGAATAAAAGTTAATTTGAAAATATTGTAAACAATTTTTCAGGTTCATCGTTTCGATGTTTCAAAAAAAAAAAAATCTAGCTGAATTTAGTTTTTTTTTTATAATTCGAAACCAGAACTACACTGAATGGTTGCTCCTTATTTGAATATACAAATTTATATTTTGAATATACTTTGTGTTACTTGCTGTAATTACAGAAAAAGAAATATTAAATCATTTTGAATAGTTTATTAAAATATTTGAATATACTCTAAAAGAAGTTTTAACTTATTGTTTTTCATTAGGTTTCATCCAAAGTTCAGAAAGTGATTCACATGATTTTTTTGAAATTTTTTTTTAAAGCGACCACATAATCAGCTGTTTAATGATATTAATAAATACTTATTGCAGATAATATCAATAAAAAGTAATCATAAACATTAATATAAATAATAATAATATATAATGATCATAAATATCAATAATAAATAATAGTCACAATATTAATAATAGTAATCAATAATAATAATAATAAATAATAACCATAAATGTTTATAATAATAATAAATAATAACCATAAATGTTTATAATAATAATAAATAATTATAAAAGTAAATAATAATGCAGAGAAATGTTATTTCAAGTTACTCATTTTTATGTCATTTCAATATAGTATCAGTTTATCCGTATACCATTCTAGCGAAGTTATTCGTTTCTATGCATTACACTAAATTTTAAAAGATTAAAAGTCTATTTAATATAATTTTTTTCCATATAAATTCGGGGCAGTAATAAATTACATTACTAACATTTTCAAAACTTTAAAAATATAAAGTTATTCATTTTCATTAGAAGTATTCAATTTGAAATGACTATTTTTTTAATTATTCACGTAGAAAATGAGTTAAAACATTAATTTAAAATTATAAAGATATTTGTAAGTAATAGTAATACACAAAAATGACGTTCATAAGTTACTGATAAGTTACTTCAATATAACCTCAATTTCTTCATATCAATTATAATGAAGTTTTTCGTTTATAAATGTAAAACTTTTCCAAATAAGCATATTTTAAACTATTATTGGTTTCAATATAAATTTTAGGTAATACTAAACTATAGTACCTACATTTTAAGAACATAAAAAGCATAAATTTTTTAAACGTTTGAATCAGTAGTTTCGAATTTGCAAAAATTTTTTAGCATACATCTTTTTATTTAGATATTGTCTTACTTCATTTACTGAAAGAGGTTGAAAAAAATGTGCTTTAATTCAATAAAAATAACGGTAAAATAATCTCGATCTTTCAATAATCAATCAACAGTAACGATCTTTCAACAATTAAGCAAAAATATCGATCTTTTAACAATCACGCAACAATATCGATCCTGCAACAATATCGATCCTGTAACAATCTCGATCTTACAGTAATGAATAATTTTTCAAGGAACTGACAGCTTCAGTGCCTTGAAAGATATTGAAGAAATGTGCTTTATTGCAATAACAATAATAATAAAACAATATCGGTCTTTAAAAACAATAAAGCAACAATATCGATCTTACAATAATCAATCAACAATATCGATCTTTCACAATCAACAATCTTTCAAGAAACTGACGACGTCAGTTCTTTTAAAAAAATAGAAAAAATGTTCTTTATTGCAATTTCAATAATAATAATAAAGCAATCTTGCCTGTAAAGACTTCTGGTCCTGTGGATCGTCGATTGGATTGTAAACAATGATGTAATAATCTCGGTGTCCATGAGGCACTTCCCACTCAAATGTTATATTGTAAGAATCCAATACTTCTTTCACTTTTGTTAAGGGTCTCGGATCTAGAAGCCAGTGAGAGAAAGACCAACTATTAGAAGATCTGAAGCCCATCTTAACAAAAACAATAAAACAAAGTTATTTTTATTTTTTATAAGTTTTCATTCTGCTGGTGGAAGCGCAGTTTATTACTTTTTCGACAAGAGTTAGGTAAAGAGGAAACATGACATTTCCGGTAAGGAAGGAAAATGCTCCAACGTTTCACTTTGAACTCAAAAACTGATGTTTCGATATCCACTAATAAGCTTTCTAAGTTTATATTATCTGTTAGGTTTTTATTATAATTTGTGAAAAACGTAAGTTTTATTAAATACAATGTTTGAAAAACACAAATGGTAAATTTTTTATTAAAACTTATACGTTTAAGTATCACGTTGGTACAACTTCATCAGTAAGATAAATGACAGGGATAGTAAAATTCTTTCTTTTACCATATCTAACATTAATTNTCCTCCGGGATGTTTCCCAGACCGTCGCCAATAGCCCATTGTGCAGCTCTAGTGCGACGTAAATTAACAACAACAACAACAATTATAATTACTAATTCTAAAGTAACAATAGGTTTTATGAACTATCACAAGCCTAACACCTAAGTATATAAATAAAATATAGCTGTTAGCTCAATAAATTGAATTAACAGACAACAAATTCAACCAACAGCTACATTTTCATATGCTTGTTTTAATTGCATTTTTTTTTTCAATTTTATTATACATTTTGTTTTAATGAAATTACGTTTCTTTTCTGTCCGAGTATGCATTTTGTTTTAATTAAATTACGTACTTTTTTTTCAATGGCAATTTTTTTATTTCACTTCAATTTCGCTTGTGTAAGACGGCGGTGAATGCTGATAAGAAAGCTAAAAATACTGATTGTGAAGTCGATTTCCATTCGAATGTAAAGTATTCGAAAATTGACTTAACTGAGAAGGAAAGCAGTGTTTAGAGAAAATTCTATTTACAAACTCTGTGTTCAAGGTGAATTTTATCAAATTCCACTTAGTTTTAAGGCAAATGCGAAATATTGAAATAATGTTCTTTCTTTTTTCCGAGATGATACCAGGTTTTATTCTATTGTTCGTTACGGGCTTAACCATAGACTATTTCATTTCCTTATGAGAGATTCTGATAGTTCAATTGAATGTCAAGACATAATCTTCCAGCTAAGACAGAATTATCATAGTTCAAACTCACATAGTTCAAACGTTGGGAAGCTGGAATAGTATTATTATTTAGCGGAATCTAGTAATATACAAATGTACAGTACGCAGAATAATAAAACGGAACAACCTAAATAGCTTTTGATCTTAATGGTTTAAAGGGATGACTTCAAATATTCTAATTAATTAGTGCAGGCAATATTTTATGTTATGAAATCAAACAAAAAAAACGTACTTTCTTTGAATAAATATAAATTTTTCTTCTCGACGGATTTGAATTCCTAACTCTCAAAATATAGAGGCTAGCCTCAATCTTGAACACATGATCCCAATAGTTTGGTCGTGAGAGCGACCGAAAGTTTGGACCTCTCTTAATGTTAAGTTTGCTTTTTGTGTATTTTGCCATATGTCCAGAACTTTTAAAGCTGATAAAAAAAAATTCTGCACGCAATATAAAATCTGTGCACACAATTATAAAATAGTTCCATACGAAAAATTATTTTAATAATCATTTATAATTATTTTATTTATCATAATTTCATTAATTATGTTTTTATTTATTATTATTTTATTTACTATCATTTTATTTATTATTATTTTATTTATTATTATCTTATTTATTATTATTTTATTTATTATTATTTTATTTACTATTATTTTATTTATTATTTTTTTATTTATTAATAATCGCAACATTTTTAAATCGTAAGGTGAGCAAACTCTTACTTCATTTTAAAGAATGTAATTACGGGTGGCAAAATACAAAATTTAAACGAAGTTGGTCGAATAGTTCCTGAGAAATCGAATCTTAAATAAACTACTTTTTTCTAATGATTAACTATGTTCCGGATTGCCACAACCCCCCATGTTTTAGGGAAAAGGAATCCAAACCCGTTTGAAAGGGGTATGTTTATTCAGAGATAGTACGTTTTTGTGTCTGATTTAACAACTTGAAATATCTCCTGCCCTAACTAATTAGCATATTCGAGATCACCCCTTTAAACCATTGAGATTGAGTTCTAGTACGTGAAGATCCGAGTTTCAGTACATGAAGATCCGACCATTAGATTAAGAGTTATTCAGGGTAATTTTTTTTTTTTGCGCACTGTATAACAATAGTTTCAGTGCGATTGGGTATTGGACCCAGCTTAACAGAACCATTTTAACTGAATTTATGCAATTCATCTACGTAATTATATCTACTAAAAGTCATTTACCACTGTCATCGTTTAATCTCAAATCCATACGAAATAAGTACACAAATTAAAAGCACGGTAATCTTTAAAGTATTCCATGATTCTGACTTTTTTACCATCCATTTTTTTTTTTTTTTGCTCCGTCTATTTTTTCAGTTTTTATTGTCTGTCTTTTTTAATTGTAGTCAATGATTTCACACACCTAGACATGCAATTGGTATTTTAAGATCAATTACAAAAGTGTGCTTATAAACTGTTGGTATGAAGTTGATAGAAAAATGAATATATATTATCGGGAACAGTTACTAATCTTTAAACAAATTTTTACTATTTAATTGAAAAAAACATTCATACCCATTTCTCTCCAGAAAGCTGAACCAACTGGTTGATAACGGACGTTGAAGTGGTCATACAGAGAACCAGATGGCGCAGACCATAAAATAATCATGTTAGTATTGCTTGCTTTCACAACCTGCAAACCACGTGGTTTTGATGGCGCTGAAACAAGATGAGAAAAAGAAATAAGCTGCTTTCCAAACTTAAATATCTGCTTATTGGAATGATAATAAAGTATGTTTTAAGTCACGGTGATGCAAAAATAAAAATTCCACATTAACTCCGGATTATATTGCCTTAGCTATGTTAAAATGCATATTTCATGAATTAGAATCACAAACTTAGTCGTCAATCACCAATTTAATAAATTTTTTAAGTAGAGACAAATATTTCTTTTCAAATATATATATTAACAAAAATATAGTTGTTACAAATAATGACACTCTAAACCAAGCTTATATATATTAGACGATAAAGTAACATTATGAAGGCATGCATTATTTCTAATGGTAAACATCGGCAAGACGTATTCCAAACACCTAATTTTTCTTCGTTTGTATTTTTAAATAGTTAATAGAGCGTAAAACATTATTCAAAATAATTGTTTAAAATTTTAGGGCGGGGTACCAATGCGGTCAGTAATAGGCACCGGTCACCTTTACTTCCCAATCTAGTACTCATCCATATGAAAAACACACCACTTGAGAATGAACCCCTGTCCTCTACTTAGTATAGCTTAGTGTCCAACTAAGTACCTTAACCTCTGAACTGCGTATTTCCTCATCAAGCAAATCTCTTTTTAGACTAACGTGGTAGTTTAAAAAAATTATCAAATATAAAAGGATAGAATGACCAGCTGTAGGAAAAAACTTACGTATGGTTTGGAAATAGGAGTGTGGCTCGCTGTAAAGATTGAAACTGATCGCATACACCTTGATTTCGTAGCCAGCACCGGGATAGAGGTCATCAATCACCAACCAGTTGCGGAACGTGATCTTCTCCTGTAAGTAGCGCGTGTCATTCCGCACATACATGACGGAATATTGATCCTGACGACTGGTCACATCTGATTTCCATGTCAAGTTCCATCCCCCGGATTCTGATGGCTGCAGCAATTCGATGACTGGAGACGAAGGTTCTGAAATAAAACAATCGCATTTATTCTAGGTTTCTTATCCTTTTTTGCGTACTTTCGAATTTGACAATTTTGATTTGATAACTTATGGAGTGGATGTTCATATTTGCGTCGGGTGAGATTTTAAATCTGGACACAGCTCGAAAAGCCTGTTAGCAAAAATGGACATAGCATTAAAGAAAATGGACATAGCATTTGATTCCGTTTCTGAACTTCTTTTATGAGTATTGTTCTTTTTGTATAATAAAAAAATAA
The DNA here is from genome assembly GCF_043381705.1 of Parasteatoda tepidariorum. Classification (NCBI taxonomy): domain Eukaryota; kingdom Metazoa; phylum Arthropoda; class Arachnida; order Araneae; family Theridiidae; genus Parasteatoda; species Parasteatoda tepidariorum. The sequence goes on along the minus strand of NC_092213.1, from coordinate 55,032,095 downwards.
ACTTAAGAATCAAATAAAATCGTAGTGTATACGAATTACGTCCGTTTACCTAAACCACTTTTTCTGAAAAGACTACATAAGTCAACATGTGTGTTTTTACAAGGTTGGCACGAGTGTTATAAATTTATAACAGTGGTAGAAAATTTACATTGTAGGAATTTAGAGTTCTAAAACTCACTTTTTCGTTTAGAGTTCTGAATAGGAAGACATCTACTGAAAAGTTACATCTGTTATATGCCTAGCACACCTAATGCTAGAGTGCGGGACTTAGACTTTGCCCCCCGTAGTAATTATGCGTAGTATGTATTTAAACGAGTAAATAAAAGCAAGCACGTAATTCCTAGTTCAATTTTTAAACTTAAAACTAAAAACGTTTCCTTTCTATTGTGTTTTTTTTTGTAAACACATATTTCGTGTTGTATCAAGTATCACTTTAAGTATTAAGATGGGAGCTTAAATTTTTGATTTCCTATTCGACAAAGAATCTAAATAGTATAGAAGAATAGCGTATTTTTTCATTATCTTTATATTTTCATTATCTTTATCTTTATATTTATCTATATAAATTATCTTTAAATTTCAGAAAAGCTAATCACGTTACACTTCTCTATTTAAAATAATGAATGTTTCTATTTTTTTTTAAGGCAGGTACTGAACTTTTGCTTTCACTTCGGAAGATGCCGAAAGTATTTCTCATTTAACGTTACCCAGTGGGCACGAGTGAACCTAAGTCATGGAGGCAACCAACATCACCCACGCCCCACTGCCACAGATACTCGTTTATAGGGTGGGCCACATCACACAATAAAGAGCAACACACAGAGAGAAGCATCCATGCCTTGAGTGGGATTCGAACCCACAACCATTGGCTCTACAATTCACAAGGTGACCAGCTGACCGCTTGGCCACCTTGCCGGTATTAAAACGAATGTGGTGTTAGAAATAGTAATGCTTCAGTTCTTAGCGTAATACAATTTCGCTTAAAGTTTTTCCATCCATTAAGTCTAAATTAGTGTTCAAGCACATTATTTTTTGTCATCAAATTGTTCAACAAATAGGTATATGTTAAAGCATAGTATATAATTCGTTGAACCACGATTTTGTAAGATACTTATTAGTAAGTAAGTTAGACAATATTAGAAGGACTGTTATCTAAAATAATCTAGCACGTGACGAACTTGAGACTTCATAATGGCTAAATCCGATTTCTGTGTAATAGTGAGAAGACCCAGTTGGCAATTTGTCTGACGACAAGTAAACCCTGATAAATAATGGCCTTGTTACGAGTTTGGCGAGATAGGCTGAGTGTATTACGTCCTGCATATCAAAATTCTGTTTAATTCTATAAAATTCTAATTTCTGTATTTAAAATAGATAAATCATCAAAGATAATAAAGAAGAAATGCGTAATTTAAGCATAACTTTAATGACATTTTAACAAATGAATTTTAGAAAGAAATTAAAAGCCTCCAGGATTATAATCAAACACGTAGAACAAAAAATAGACGTAAAGTAAAGCGCAAAAAGAGAGAAAAAGCAACAAATTACGATGGTATATATACATTTCATCAGTTCAGTTCAGTTCGTAATACTTCAGGATGAAGATTACAGAGAAGACTTTGAAGATTACTGGTTCGCCAGGTAACTAACTTCGGTACTCGAACCAAGTATGTTGATTACGCCGCACAAGTTTAAGTAAATCAGGATTACCCATGAATCTGACTCTTTTTCTTGGCAATAAACGTTGTTTTGCCCAATTCTCCACTTGGTATTGTTGAAAGTTAACGAGTGTTTTAAAAAATTATACTGGAATTGCGAAGTATATAAAGTAAATACCTTTAAAAAAAGCTTACTTGTGGGTTGATAGATAGTAGTGGGATTGCTTGATATCTTTTTACTGACAGCCGAAACACTTATGGAATAGTTCCTTCCTGGCAGAAGGGATGTTAAGTTGATACTGTTGTTGCGAACTACCATAAGACTACCACCACTGTTGAAGGCCTCCATGTCACTGTACTTAATCTAAAAGATAATTAAAAGAAAACCCATTTAAGCCTTAATTTCCAACTATTAAGTTCTAAATTCGCAATAGAGAACTAAGAAATTTATCAATGCCTCCGGTGCTTATTATAGCAAATGAAATAAAGATATGGTAATTAAATGTATTGTATTAATAAAAATATACAAAAAATGTAAACAACAATAAAAAAAACTGACTTTAATGGCTTACCCTGTACGAGTCTTGGGTGCTATTACGACTAGGTTCCCACTTGAGGAATATTTCTCCTATACTATCAGAAGCTGAATTCAGAATCCTAACTGGCAATGGTCCTGGAAACAAACACAAATCAGTTTTATTTAAAAACACTATAATCAATTCCAGTCTAGATTGAAGAAGATATTGTGAAACACTCCTTACTTGTGGTTATATTGGCTGTGACTGGCCAACTGGCCACATTACCACTGACAGTCTTGACAACTACTTCATAAGTGTTGCCTGGCTCAAGATCTTCGTCAAATGTTACGACTCTTTCTTCTTCTTTGTTGATGAGGTAACGGACTGTGTTACGGATACCCAGAGCAACTTGATAACGATCGAATTCTGAGAGTTTTGTTGGTGGTTCCCATCGGACATCAAATGAAAAAGACGTCAGGCGGTTGGCGTCGTATGTTACATTCATGGGTGACAAGGGAACTGGAAGATGTAAAAAAATTAGAGCTGCTTTCTGTAATATGTTCTTATGTAGACTTATTAGATGTGGTTTATATAGCGAAAAATAATCAAAATGATAATATTTCTTGGAGAATCATTTTAATTCATAATAAGAGGCACATTGGTTCAAAAATCAAATTTTTAAAGCGTTTTTTTTCTCTTAATGGTAGGCGCTGAACTTTTTGTTCTTCGCCTCGGAAAATGCCGGAAGTGTTGCTCATTTAACATAACCCGGTGGGCTCCTGTGAACTTAAGTCACGGAGGCGAGCAAATTTATTCACGCCACACTGCCACTGAATCGTTCATAGCATGGGCCACATTCACACATCACAAGGAAACGCTCAGAAACAACCATGCCCTTTTCGGGATTTGAATCGGCAACCATTAACTTCGGAATCAGGCACGCTGACCGAGGTCACCTGGCAGGCGATCTCCATATCGTTAAAATCATATCTCGGGCAACCAAAATCTACTCACTGGATGAATGAAAAGAAACATTCTAAGTGTTTTATCACTTGTTTATTTTCGTCAACTGTGGACACTGGTCAAAACAGAAATATTTAGTAAAAAAAAAATTTCTTTTAAACTGTGAATCGTGTTCTGGAGATTTAGGGATCTAGGGGTCACGATATTGTGCGTCCCACCACATTTCATACGCTGTAAAAAATATTCTTATAAAAACAAGCAACATTAGTACCTACCTAAAAAAAATTTGCATCCAAAGAAGACTTCTTTTTTTATAAAATGTTCCTATTTTCCACAAATTTCGACAATTTAACAATCGGAATGTCCTTATTTCCTTACGAAATTTAAAGCCGGCACCGCCCAATGAAAAACTATCCGGTTTTGTTTCGAAATTATAACTATTTTTAGCGAAGTTCTTTGACTGAATAATTACTAAAATTCCCTAAATTTTTGTATGGTTTTTCGAATAGTGAAAAATTTGACAAAACAAATGACTTAAGCGATAACATTCATGGGAAGAGTAAATGACTAAAGCAATTACTTTTCGCAGTTGTAAAATTATCAGTTTTTAACAAATAAGCCCATGATCCACTTGTCTGTATGGGGTCGCATAGAAATACTATTCATGAACAGTAGTAAAAAAAATAAAATTAAGACCATTGTCACTTTAATTTTAAAATTGTTTAAAGAAAGCAATATAGCCTCTTCTAAATTGAGCTAGAAGTTGAATTTCAAGCTCAATGCTCATTTCATGCTTCTATCTAAACAATTTGAAAGTAACTAATAAATTTTAAAAAAAAATTATAAATAAATATTTATTTTCATTTCCTTATTTAACTAGTTTTAATTCTACTATGAACTTTTCTTGGACTTACCTGTTCTGTATTGAGCTCTAGTCGGTTCACTTATTTGAGTTTGACTGACTGTCTGTACTGAGATGTTGTAATTACGGCCAGGAATCAAACCGTAGAAAGCTGCTTGAGCTGGTCCAGGTGGATCTCTTTCCTTGTCGACCAGCAGCTCTGATTCCAGTGCATCCTCGGGTGCGATACTGACCCGGTACTTGTCGAAGATGCCAGACGGATAAGGTGGTTGCCACAGAACAAGAAGAGTGGTTTCATTTCTGAACCACACAATGAACCGGCCAGGCGTATTGGGTTCTGAAAATAAAAGCAATATTGTACACAGCAAGTAGTAAATGATACTATAGTTTGTTTATGGTAAGAATCCCCCCACCACAAAGTCTGAGGCCGTCTGCTGCTATGGAAACAAGAATAGCACATTTCAGGGAGGGTAGCTTTTCTTCACTCTAGGGCTAACACAATAGACCGAAGAAGAAGATTCCCTTTCTCTCGCCGACCCCACCCAAAACCTGTTCTAAACAATAACTTCACACCCCTACTAGAAATAGTTACATCTCGTTACCATTGTTACCGCCACAGGTCCAGACGAATCGCTAGGGGAGTTCTTACTTTAGAACAACTATATGCATATTTAATAAACAGGAAAGCAAGATTGGAAATCAAAACTATCTGAACAGCGAGAATAATTCCTTTGTCAGTATACTACACATATTTTTGCGAAAACTGAAGTTTTACCTCATGGTGAAAATATTAAAGAATTTTTACATGAAAGTGAAGAAATACTGTTAGCTAGCAGACTTAAATAAAAAAATTAAAAAAAAGAATTCAAAGATGAACTTTAAAGGAAGGACTAAGTGGTGGTTTTAAGTGAGCTTAAGTAAATTAAGCTTAAAGTTTATACGTATACAATAGAAAATAAGGAATGCGCCTTGCCTTTAGTTCTTGTCCTTCAGCTCCCAATAAGCAAAGTCAACTATATACCCCTAAGACTTACTTAAACTATTCACAACATAGGATATGCACTGTTGGTGTTTTAATTTGCTTCCAAAAGATAGGCTAAGTTACTATTCATGTATATTTATTGCCAAATGTATTTGGAACCTTATTACACTTCGAGAATACTCAAATATTCCGAAGGATTATACCTTTACCTATTCGTCCACAGAGACTTAGTAAAATAAATTTATGCTATAAGATTTACTTGTAGCATAAATTTTCTACTCCGAAACTGCTCAAATATTCTGAAGGAATTACACATTTATCTTCGTCCACAGAGACTTTGTAAAATAAATTCAGGCTGTAGAATTAAATAGTAACAAAAGGTAAAAATTGTATCTTTCCTCGATTACTCACGAATTTTTTCCTCGCAAAAATATTACTAAAACCGTTCATAATTTTTCTAATGTCAATGATAATGTCTTAATCATTATAAAACCAATAATTAATCAAAACGTAAATAAACTGATATTAAAAATAGATAGACGCTTACTTGTTGTGAAATTAGTAGCTACAAAGACTGAAGAATCTTGACCGTGGAAGACGGAAAAGAGTTGAACTTCATAAGAGGCTCCCGGAGTTAGTTCTCGTAATAAAAACGGAGTTACTTGATTGATGTAATTATTCCGTACTGGTGTCTCATCTTTTTCTGACAGAGGGACTAGTGAGAGCTTGAAGCCTGTGTGACCACCCTGCCTTGGTGACTCCCAAATAGCCTCCGCAACTTTTCCACCCATCACATTTACCGTCAGATTGACAGGTGGCTCTGGAGCTATATATAATAAATGTATGCATAGTCAAAAAATATTAAAACTGAATAAAAGAAATTCAATTATTTAAATTATTTAAAAAAAAGTGATTTTTTTACATGAAAGTAAATAATTAAAATAATCTAATGTTTTTTGCTCAAAATTAAGATAAAAAACTAAGCCACTTTCAAAAATATATATCTATGTGTTCATATGAGTTCCCCCCCCCCTCCCTGTAATTTTTCGAACTATTACGGGTGAAGCACAAAACATCAGCAGGGATCAAGTAACATAATCCCCCAAAAATTCAAAAATTAATAATTAATGTTGAATGCTGCAAATTTGAATTACTGCAAATAAAAATCGAGTTAAATAACTAAAAATAAAATTTGCAATTACTATTAAAATGCTCCTTTATTTGATATTTTCAGATAAAAATTGTTACATGAATAATTTTTGTACGTCTCATTAATCTACATAGGGTGGACTTTCATTAAAACTAAATCTACTAGATGGCACCACTACAAAAAACTAAATATACTAAAAGCCTTTTTTTTTCTCACAATTTTAAACGCATAGGATATACAATTTGAAAATTGTTTTATAATAGTTTATTTTTTATTTCTTAATAGACTAATCACTCATGCAATTCAAGTAGAAAAATCCAATACCATTGTTTAATTGGCCAATAATAATTTCTTATGATTAATACGAAAATCATAAAAACTGCGTCTTCGAAAAAAAAACATTTTTCCTACTTTCATTTAATTTATAAATCACTTAAAAACTAGTGTGCGAGTTTTTTAAAAAAAATTTTCTTGTAAATTCTGTATTAAAATTTCTCATTCAAGATATTTAAGTTCCACCTACAACTTTCACAAATTCAACAATCCTTATATAAGATAAGAATGTTTTCTAATATAGGATAATTTATATCGTAGCGACATCTGGTAAACCCGACTACAAGCTAAAAAGCACTGTTTTAATTTTTATAACTCCGAAAAACCGAATTTAAATAAAATAATTAATACTTAATAAAATTAATGAAAAGTATTATTTATATTTATTAATATTTTTTAGGTAAATATATACTATTATTTAAAAAGGGAGATTATTTTTTTAAAAATAATTTTAAAAAAAAGTTTTGTTGAAGAAATTAAGTTAAAATGTGCTTGCTCAATTTGCGTACATGGGTGGGAAAACTATGAAAACCTCTCCCGGTTAGTCCGACTACAAAAGAATTCTAACCCATGACTCGTCTACTACAGCGTATATTTTTAAGTCAGTATCACGATTCTATCAGCTGTCCTAAGAGTGCAGTGGACTTCCGTATATTTTTTTAAACGCCCTGTGTGTTAAGAATGAAGTTATAAATCTTTTAAATGGGGACTTTAATGGTCAAGTCTTTTGTGTATACGGAAAGGAAAACTTCTCACGGTTAGTCCAGCCACAAGGGAATTCTAACAAATAATCCATCGAATACTGTGGATATTTTACATCCGCATCACAATTATACGAGATGTCATAAGAGTGCATTTGAAATTTCGTTTTTAAAATTCCCTCTATGATAGTTAATAATGTTGTAATTACTGGTTGGTAAATCCGATGTCCATATCAGTTTAGGGGGTGTAGTGGAATTGCTGAAATAAAGATGGAATGTGTAGAGTGTTCCTGGAAGGACATCACTGATGGTGATGAGTTGATTGATGAGTGATGAGTCCACAGTGAAATTGGTCGCTGGATAGCCTCCTGCAGGTGCGTAGGAGACCCTATAGATGCCATCACCTGTCGCCGCCGCCTCTTGTGGAATGCGGAATTTCAACTCTGATCCGCAGCATACCTAACAAAGGGAAAAGAGATTTAATTTTTAAAAAAAAAATCTAATAATTTGACATTTATTTTGAGTTGCAAATTGTCAAAAATCTTGAAAAATATTTAATTCAATTGCTGCAAAAATTTATCTTAATTTTTCAAAAGAAATCTATTTTTTAATTATTATAATGCGATAAAATAATGATATCGTCGGTCTATCAGAAATTGGTTTAACATCTCAAGAGGGCATTTAATCTGTCAGAAAAAATATTTTTTTTCATTAATAATTGGTAATTATGCGTTACTTTGATCGAATGTTAGATATTTAACCTTATAAACTTTTTTCCTCCACTGTAAAAAATTCCGAATCAAATTACGCTATACAGTGCCGTATACAAAAGTAGCACTTTGGGTGCTTCTTCCGTAAAATCAATTGCACCGTAAATTCCACTTTTATCGTAAAATAATATACCATAATTTTTACAGTAATATTTGTTTAATTCTAGAGATTCAGTGATTTTACTGTAATTATTACTGTAAAAATTACGGATTATCAGATTTTTTGTTCCGTAATATGTTCCATAAAAATGGATCTTTACAGTAACGATTACCAGAAGTAAAATCAATGCACAATAAAATTAACAGCAATTTTTATAATTAAAACCTTATTATGAGTAAATTATCTAATAAGATTTAAATAATAAAAGTTAACACATTCATATTAAACTTCAAAAATTTTAAAGGACAAATGTTTTATTAAATGGCATTTTGAAAACACTTAAATATTTGACAAATTGAAAAGAAAAATATTAATTTATTTTTTTTTTGACTTTTTAAATGGAACAGAAAAAGATTTTGTGTCAACAATATTTTGTTTAATCTATTTAATTAATTTCATTTCAGCAAGTTCGATAAAATGCACTTTACATGAATTACTTACTTCAAATATCTTTAAAAAAATTTACGAAATAATAATAATTCCTAAGAAAACTTATAAGAATGATTACTCGAAAGGATTGTGAAAAATAAAAAAGTAATTTTTGATATAATTTTAGAAAGTAATGAAAAAGTTTTAAAGCTGTTTTGAAGCACAAAAGATTTTCTGCAAACGGCATTATGACGTACAATATTCAATTAAATTCATTTTATCTTTGCTAAAATGTATTTCACGCGATAGCATTTAGTGTCTTAAACTAAATAATAGTAATTCTTAAGAAAACTTATAAGAAATAATAATAATTCCTAAGAAAACTTATTACATTACTCGACAGGATTCTAAAAAATAAAAAAGTAATTTTTGATATAATTTTAGAAAGTAATGAAAAAGTTTAAAAGAGAGCTGTTTTGAAGCACAAAATATTTTCTGCAAACGGCATTATGACGTACAATATTCAATTAAATTCACTTTATCTTTGCTAAAATGTATTTCTCGCGATAGCTTTTTTTTAGTGTCTTAAACTAAATAATAGCAATTCCTAAGAAAACTTATACGAAATAATAATAATTCCTAAGAAAACTTATCACATTGCTCGACTGGATTGTAAAATATAAAAAAGTAATTTTTGATGTAATTTTAGAAAGTAAGGAAAAAGTTTTAAATAGAGCTGTTTTCAAGCGCAAAAGATTTTCTGTAAGCGGCATTATGACGTACAATATTCAATTAAATTCATTTTATCTCTGCTAAAATGTATTTTACGCGATAGCTTTTAGTGTCTTAAACTAAATAATAGCAATTCCTAAGAAAACTTACACGAAATAATAATAATTCCTAAGAAAACTTATTACATTACTCGACAGGATTGTAAAAAATAAAAAAGTAATTTTTGATGCAATTTTAGAAAGTAATGAAAAAGTTTTAAATAGAGCTGTTTTCAAGCACAAAAGATTTTCTGTAAACGGCATTATGACGTACAATATTCAATTAAATTCATTTTACCTTTGCTAAAATATATTTTACGCGATAGCTTTTAGTGTCTTAAACTATATAATAGCAATTCTTAAGAAAACTTACACGAAATAATAATAATTCCTAAGAAAACTTATCACATTGTTTGACTGGATTGTAAAATATAAAAAAGTAATTTTTGATGTAATTTTAGAAAGTAAGGAAAAAGTTTTAAATAGAGCTGTTTTCAAGCACAAAAGATTTTCTGTAAGCGGCATTATGACGTACAATATTTAATTAAATTCATTTTATCTTTGCTAAAATGTATTTTACGCGATAGCTTTTAGCGTCTTAAACTAAATATTAGTTTTCAAGAGAAAACTCGTCGAATATACCAGATTGCGTAAAATAAAATATAATTTTTTGATGAATTACACAAACTAATGGAAAGGTTTTTAAATAAGATAGTTTTCATCGACAAAAGATTTTTTTGTGAACAACAATTTAAAGCATGAATTCAATTAACTTGATTTTTATCAAATTTGTTAAGTTATGCTTAACGTGATAATCTTTAAGCGTCTTTAAAAAAAATAGGACGAAATAATAATTTATATGAAAACTAATTAGATAGATTCGACCTTATTGCATTAAAAAAAATCTAATTGTCGTAATTGCACAAAAGCTATGTATAAAACTTGAGTGTATGTGAAAATATAAAATCTAGAATTCTTTAGAGATATCCGCATACTTTTCCACTGAGTAATTTGTACACAATTAGAATAAAAAATAAATCTAAATAACCATTTCAAAAATCCTTGCGAAAACTTAAAATAGAAAATAAATTTAAATAGCCATTATGAGACCACGTGTTTTCTTTTTAAATTTAAAGAAATCAAATTGTATTTTAATAAGCAGTCATATTTTTTTCAAGGATCCGAAAGAGATTATAGAAAATGCCTAAAACAGGTTTATTTACGAGAAAACTTTTGTTTGTTTCAACAGTATCTCACAGAAAGAAAAAAAATTATCCAATAGCAATTTTAAAATGTAAATTTATTTATTATATATTTAACTCGAGGTTTTCTCGCTTACAAATACCAAAAATGAAGTAATTTTCGGTCAGTTATTAGCAAACATTTGCATCTTGTTGCAGGTGAAACAAAAAAATTATAAATAAATCAATACTTCAGAAACATTATCCCATAAACTAAATATCATTATTCATCGAAATATTATCACATCTCACTCTTTAATTCAATCTTTTTAAATTTAATGATGTAGAAATTTAACACGTGAACTAATGTGTACAAAAGAACATGTGAACAAAAAAATTGAATTAATAATAATAGGATTTAAATCTTAAAGTACATAACCAACGTTTTGAACGGATACCTTGAAAAAGAAAGTATGATCAAAACTGGAGAGTGAGATAGAAAGCTATGATAGAAGCTATATGCTCCAATTCGGAGTGTTATGTATGTTTATGTCATTTATGAATAAACATACATAACACATCATTATGTATGATTATGTATGTTTATGTCATTTATGAATGTGTATGTCCTTTATGAACATTAAAAAACGTACCTACGTTTGAATTATCCATGCTTTGGTGTATGGAATATTCAAAATATATAATTTCTGTAATTTTTCTATATATAAAGTTTTACACCTTCGGCAATTTTTTATTTGTACTACAAATTTGATTGTTTATATTTTTTTAATATAAACCTTTGATTACTTTAGGCAAAACGTACTTTGCACATGGGATAAAGAAAGCTTTAATTTGAATGCTTCACGTTTTATACTTAACGTTTGTTATGTAATGCAAACTTTAGTTTGAATATATATTGCACATTGAATTTGATACTTTGTCCTTGATGTAAGCTTTAATTGCAATACTTTGCGTTTTACATTTAGTACTTTACGCTTGATGTAATGAAAACTTTAATTAAAATAATCTGTGCTTTACACTTTATGTAAGGGAAACTGCAATTTATATAAGGTAAACTCTATTGTAAGGACATTTCTGGTTTTAAAAAAAAAGAGTCACAATTTTGGCTAATAAAACCGATATTTAAACCATTTTGATGGCAATTTTTCGGTTCATATGGTAACGGTTTACCGCGAATTCTAGTTTCCAAAATTATAGTTCTTGTTATAGCACATTTAGCAAGAAATACAAAACTGAAAAGTAAATTTAACCAAATAAATGTTTTTTTATGCCATGCACTATGGTATCATAATAAATTTATCAAATTTTACAACATATTATAAACCATGTTTTGTTGTTAACTTTACCAAAATTATTAAAATTACCGTGCTTTTTGGTGTATCCATAGAGCCAAAAACACGATAAATGTTATCATATTTTGGTAGTTTTGACTCCTTTTTTTTTCTAAGTGTAAAATAGATTTGATGCGTTAAATTTGGTGCGATGCAAATATAAATTTAGTTATTTTAACTATAAATTTAAGATTTATTAGAAGAGTCTTGATAAATAGAAACTAAAATATATGAACTTTTTATTTCATAATTCTTAAAGTTTAAGAATAAAAGTTTTATAGTAGAGCACGATGAATACTGTACATTCAACATTTTACTCTTCATGGTAGGCAAATTGCTATGCTATTTCATCTGAAATCTTGATACATAAAAACTATAATAAGATTTTTGTTCCATAATTCTTAAAGTTTAAAAGTAAAAGTTTGATAGTAACGTGCGATAAATAATGCGCATTTAATATTTTGCTCTTGATACTACGCAAATTTTTATGCTATTTCAAATGAAATCTTGATACATAAAAACTATATAAGCTTTGGTTTCATAATTCCTAATGTTTAAAAGAAGGAAGTTTCATAGTAGAGTACCATTAAAAATCATGCGGGTAAAGATTAAGAAGCTTACAAGGAAAAATAATATTAAAATAATCATTTTTAATTATGAATAATCTTAATTATAGCAAAATGTTTTCAGCACAATATATTTGTTAAGAATACAAATCATTTTTTTCAAACAGAAATATTAAACGGAATATTAAAGTTCAAATATTAAACATGCATTGCATAACACTTAATCGAACTAATCTAATTCTGCGACGACTGGTATATTGGGTGTGTATTGATACTAAATGAATAATAAAACTCTATTAGAAAATACCTTTCGTTGGCCTTGGGTGAAAGGAATTTCGAGCCCCGAAGGTTCGAATCCTTGCTCAACTTTTCAATCTATAGAACAATAGCAAAGAAATATGTAAACGCCAATTTAACGTGAACTCAACAGTTAGCTATTTATCTTTTCAATTCTACAAGCCAGCTCTTGCGCGTCAACGATTGAAAAATCTTTTTTCCCCTCCAAATGAAAAGGAAGATGCACTGAAAACTGATAATAATGACTTTTGCATGACTACTTAGTCATTAAAAAACGCAGTTGGTCATTAGAAATCTATTGTAAAACTGTAGTTATGGTAGAACTTATGAAATCCTTTAATGTGATGATGTAAGTTAAATAACTTTTTGCCTTGGATGATCAACTGAACTGACTTCTTACAAAAGTCGGTTTTTGGTAATTCATATTGTAATGATATTCTTTTATTTAAACCAAGTCGGTTAAATTAGAGCTTGTAGTGGAATTACGACATATTTCGAGGATAATTAAATCGAGAAGCATGAATAATTTAATTGTAATTTTAAACTCCGTAAGTTTCTTTAAATTATTACTTTTAAGGAATAATAATGCATTAACAAAATAAAAAAACGTGAAAAAAAGGTAAAAATGGATTTACTATAAATAGATTCTTTTTCAATAATGAATTAGTTTTGACATAGTTCTACAAAATTTGTCTGGAAATTAATTTAGCTCATTAACATTTAATGTCACATGAAAATTCCAGTATTAAAATTACTGAAAAAGTACCGGCACTTAGGGTACTTTTACGTAGTGCCAGTACTTTTTACAGTAGAATCCTTTTTTCCGCAACATGTTACGGAACAAAAAATCTGATACACCGTAATTTTTTCAGTAATAATTAACGTAAAATTACCGAATCACTCAAATTAAATAAATAGTTCTGTAAAAATTACGAAAAAAATTATGAAAATTTTTTTCAAACGTCTCGCCCTAAAAATCCAATTTTATAATTTTCTAACCGTCGTTGAACTGCCGACCCAATTTTGGGTTTAGGACTACTAATATTCAACTCCGTAGCCTTGTAGTTATGAATCCAATCGAGAAAACAAGAGAGCTCCTGGGTCAAGTATTGGGAGAAATTTACCTTCGTGGAGGACTTTTTGAGGGAACTAACCACGCATTCGTGTTACATGGAGAGGAAAAACCACGAAACCATCCCACGCTTAGCCTGATGTCAAGGGAACTCTAACCCATCATCTGTCCACCACTGAGGATATCTCACGTCAGCACTGTGATCAGTGTAAGGTGGATGCGGAATTCGTATCGACCAGCCATCACTGGATTTCTAACCCAGTTCACCTCAATGGAAAGCGAACGCTCAATCCCCTTAGCCACCACGGCTTCCTAAAGATCTAATTGAAATTTTGAACTATTTTTGGGATTAGAGGGCTAAAAATACTCTTTTCACCTGCTGTTTAAATTTCAGAACTCTTACACAAACAGACAGGCGGGTGCACAAACGCATTAACTCTTCATTTCATTAGCCATTGATTTTATTAAATTATTAATATTTTGGTAATTTTTAAGCAAAAAAAAAAAAAGAAGAAAAATGAGAGAAATAAATAAATTTTAAAAAATTCTAGAATGGCATACCCCTTAACTATTTTACTCCTACAATAATTTAATTCAAGCATGAATTTTAGGTTCAATGCTACTTCTTCCATATTATTGATCCTCAACAATCCATCATACTCATATGAAAAATCAGATCTTGATACCACCCATTAACTATCCACAGGGGTCAAGAAGAAACGAATAACATTCTATTGAGGAAAAAGAACAGGAAAAAAGATAGATGGCATCCTTTTTGGTGAATAAAATGTTCCACAATTTGCCAGATTGGAGACAATAGTTTTTTTTTTAATTGAGGTAGAAAACGTTTTGCAATTGTTGGGGCCATTTTATCGATGAAGGAGATGTTCTAACGTCTCGTTAGGAAAAATGTGTCCTTTGTTGTTAATTTTTGCGCCATTTACTTGCCGGTCTAGATCTTGTTTGAAGTAATGCGATTTAGATCGCGTACCGGAAGGGTCAAGATCTGATAATGGACAATTGTAGCAATGGGTCATTGTGATTGTGGGTGACATAAGGCAGGAAGGTTGCATAACGCGTGGCCTGAAGAAAGGAGCATAGTTGGGTGATACAAATTCCAACTGTTAATGTGATCTTTACATCGGCTATTCAATTGGAAATTATAGAAATATCAAGTTTGTGTGCAGAAAAAATGAGTCTAAGACACAGTGAAAATAAGTTTTTAAAATCCTTCAAACCGTTCTTTCTCCCTCTTTTAAACCTTTAAGGTTTAAAACCTTAAGGCTCTAAGTACTTTAAGGTTAAGGTTTAAGACTTCGGTTATCTCATCTTTTTTTCTTTCTTATCAAAAATATGTTAGAGAATAATGTTCAAAATTGTTCATATGTACCCAACTCAGAAGATAAGAGAACTACTGAGTCAAATATCATAGCTGTGAACTTTTTAACTGAAGGCCGTCCTCATTATCCTTATATGAATTAAAACCCCTAAATGTCATGGCATATTATTTTTTGGTAAGTTCGAAGGCAAACGGAGAGAATATACGTTAAAACAATTAACTATTGCGCTATATATTATAGTTAGTCCGAAAGCAAATGAAGCGGACTTACGATAATTAAATATTATGGTATTGTGGTTAGTTCGATCGCAAATGAATAAAATATACGCTAAAACCATTCATTATTGTAGTATATTATATTAGAGTTAGTCCTAAAGAAAATGAACCTGATATATGATAAAAATCATAAAAATATTATGGTATTATAGTTAGTTCGTTGGTAAATGAAAAAGAAAATACGCTAAAACCATTAACTATTGTGGTGTGTTATATAGTTAGTTAGAAGGCAAATGAAATGGACATACGCTAAAGATCATCAAATATTATGGTATTTTGGTTAGTTCGATGGTAAGTGGACAGAAAACACGCAAAAATCATTAACTACTACGGTATATCAAATGGCAAATGAAACGGACATAAGCAAAAAATCATTAAGTATTTTGATATTATGGTTAGCTCGACGGTAAATAAAGAGGAAATACGCTAAAACTATTAACAATTATATATGGTACTACATTATAATACGGTAGTCCAATGGCAAGTGGAGGGGAAATACCCTAAAAATCATTAAATATTATGGCATATTATATTATGGTAAGTTTGATGATAAATTCAGAAGAAATACATTAAAACAATTGGATATTATGGTATATTATGTTATGGTTAGTAAGACGATCAATAAAATTCTAAACTAATGTCCAATTTCTATTAGGTATAAAATTTATTACTGATGTGATATGGAGACAATTTACGAACATTGAAAAAATTTTAATTTAAAGAAATGTCACAATGATTTTCAAATATAATTTTTAAATTTGGTGGGTTTTGTTATCGCTAAAGAACTTAGTCGATGAATATGTTAACTGATGTTTAAAGAAAAAGTGAAGGTAAACACGAAGTCTAGAAATTTTTTAAGATTACCTTTTGATTTTAAAGAAATGTTGTTTTGCATTATCTTCCACTATGTCCATATACTAATACAGTAGAGTCCCGATTATCCGAGTTAATGGGGACCGTAACAAACAAATTCGGATAACTGAAAAACTCGGTTAAAGCGAAGAGTATAAAAACGGAAAGAAAAAGAGAAGGTATAAATGTAATATATTTAAGAAATACCAAATGTATACGAGTATACCACATACAATTCATATTATGATTAAAAAGCTTACTTAAAAACATTTAAAAAGCATACTTTAAAGGAATTAAATCGTTTTTACTTAAAAAAGTCCTTAATCGTTTTTCGTTCTACGTAACTTTGGCGCTTTTCTGCAGTAATGTTTCGCCTTTTTTAGGGATAAGAGGAAGGCTGGTGTCGCCTCTTTTTGTTGTTCTATATATTCAATAGTACATTCGATGGCTTTTAGTCCATCTGTGTGAGAGATTTTTATATGTTGATTTTAATAATCACTGTCTTCATCATCTTTGCTAGATTCATTATCATTATTGACGATATTAACGATGATTTCATCAGACCAAGTTGTTGAATTTTCTTTTTCTGAGTGTTTGGAAGATAAAATTCAGATTTTTTTTCCAATGGCAGGCACTGAATTTGAATCTTTGCCTATACTATGCCAGAATTGTTGCTCATTTCACGTTACCCAGTGGGCACCTGTGAACCATAGTCACGGAGGCGAGCAACATTGCCCACGCCACACTGCCACAAACCCGTTTATAGGGTGGGCCACATTCACACACACACACAACAGAGGACAGCACAAAGAGAGAGAGAAACATCCATGCCCAGAGCGGGATTCGAACTCGCAGCCTATGGCTTCGCAGTCAGGCAAGCTAACCGCTCGGCCACCTGGCCGTCATAAAATTCAGATTTATTTTTCAGCGGTTTTTTTAAAAATAAACTAGAACAAAAAAAAATCTTGAAATATTTGATAGCTCGGTTAAAGCGGGCACTCGGATAATCGGGACTCTACTGTATTTTAGTTTTAGAGATTTCTAAAAACTAAAGTGCTTGGTGAATGAACATGCAACGTGATATTTTTTTAATTGAGAAAATGGGAAAAAATTATGTGTTTTTAATACTTACAAGGTAGGTGTAATTAAAAAAAATAATTAGAAAGAATTATGATACTTTTTCTTAATTTTTATAAGAAATCTTACCATATTCTATAATCTAAAGATTAATTTTTCCCATTCAAAGAAATGTCACTTAACATGTTCTTCCTCAAAGCTCTTCAAAAAATAACAGCTTTTTATATTTTTACATTTTTTCAAGAAGCAGGTCAACTTACTATTGATATGCATATGATCACACATCAATTGTTTTCATACTGTAATATTCTATTATATTTGTGCATTTAATTACATTCCAAACAAGGTTGGAACAAAATAAAAGCTATCAAGGTAATCGAATCTTAATCAACTAATAATTCAAGCAATCAAGGTATGATTAAAAATGAATGCTCTTTTTTATTTAATTACATCTGAATCTCAATTATTATTTATAACATACAAGCCAACCTTAAACTTTTTTCAATGCTATTTCCTGATTCCAATTGCCTTTGTGAATAATAATAATACCAGATCCATCCTTTTATGAACAAGTGGTGAATTAAACAAATAAAAAGTTAAATGAAACATGTTTTTTTTTTTTTTTTTTTTTTTTTTTTTTTTTTTTTTTTTTTTTTTTTTTNTTTTTTTTTTTTTTGTAGTCACGCATTATCTTCAGCGGGGGTGTTTAGAGGTCACACATGTGGCGCGGATTTTACCGCATGCCCAAATGAGGCGTCTCCGGAATTATCGTGCAGAATATAACCTCCCAACATGGAATACATAAAACGAGAAAGAAAAAAAAATTCTTAATGTCTTTTGAATTTTCTTTGCCTCTGGTCTATTTATTTGTCCTCTTTGGCGTCAAATTATCTTTGTTGATACGCCAAACATCCGAAGCGCTTAATTGCAAAGCAGCGGGAAAAGTCTTGGTGTATTTGAGGTAATTTATGCCTAACTGCTTTGATGCTTTTGCAGAAACATTGTAACTTTGGGTGGATGTTCGACCTGCTTGTGATACTTTCCGCTTGTTTATTATGCGTATTTTCAATGAAGACATTGTGCGTTTCGTTTGATGGTTAAGCATAAGACGGTTTTGTTCCATTAAGAAGCAAGTATTCTTTAACCATTGCGTTAACGCCTATGTTTGTCGCATTCTTTTTTATTCGTTTAACAGAATGCGGAAAAATAAAGGAAATTTGTTATTTGCAACTTTGTCTGTTACATTTGCTCGACCTGATTCTTCGCATCATCTTTATAGAAAGGTATCTTGAAAAAAGGGAAGGAAAAAAAATGGTTATATGGAGATTAAATTATTTAATTTTTTTCACATGCAAATAACATTTTGTCAAATGATAATTTTAGTAATTCACTGTAGATTACCAGATATTTAAATGAGAATGGATCACTTAAAATTCGTAATTCTATGTTTAAAACTAGTATAATGAAATACATGAACGCCACTGGTGGCCTTAATTAATAGCATTTAATAAACTGCAGGGCTAAAATTCTGAATAGTAATAGAAATGCCTTGTGGTATATTTTCTTGTTTGAAGTCTCAAGAAATCAAGTCTAAATGTTTAAAATTTATCTCAGATCTATCAATGTCTATAGGGCAGGGGTCGGTAAATAAATGCAGATCGGGTTCGAACACTTTTAAATATTTTATAGATTTCAGAAAGAAAAAAAAGAAAAAATCTTATGTTTCAAACAAATTTATCGTTTTATAATTTTCACTCATCTTCCTTAAAAATATTTTTCTAATAAAAATTATTTGACTAATTTATGCTTTCTAAAGAATTTTAGCCGTCTAATTTTTGTTCCTCCACAGCAAAAAGCAAAAAACAAACAAACCATCACGTGCGCAAAAAGCAAACAGACCATCCTGAATAACTTTTGATCTAATGATCGGATCTTCACAGTCTAAGACTCGTTCTTAATGGTTCAAAAGGGTGACTTCAAATAAGCAAATTAATTAGTGCAAGCTAAATTTTAAATTACGAAATCTGACACAAAAACATACTTTCTCTGATAAAACGTACTTTTTTGACGGATTCAGATTTCTGACCCTCAAAATATAGGGGGAAGGGGTCTGGGAAGTATGGTACCAATACTTTTTGCGTACTTCATGAAATCTCGAGAATTTCTCAAGAGAATTGAAAATTTTTACACACAATTATGAAATTCGTTATTTCAAAAATATCTCCATGCAAAACTCTTAGTAAATATTTATTATTTTTTATTATTTTATTTATAAATAGTCGAAAACATTTATAATTGTATGGTATACAAATTTTTATATCATTTTGAAGTATATAATTTTAAATGCCAAAATACAAAATTCGTGCGAAATCGGTCGCACTGTTCCTGAGAAATTGAATTTTAAAGCTACCACTTTTCGAAATTAGATTTCGCAGGAACTATTCCCAAGATTTTGTCATTTAAAATTGCATTTTTTTAATTTTTTGCAATCATTCAATTGCATTATTTTTCATTTGGCTCTCTCTACATTGGAAGAAAACATTTATATGGAGAGTTATAGTTTTAGTTTACCTTTTAGCCAAGTAATTAATACCCACTTAGTTTAAGCATTCCTCCTTTGATCATTAGAGAGCATTTTAAAATACCGTAAAATAAACTGGAAATAACATTTCATATTTTTTGATTATTAAAATACACATTAGGAAAATGTAAACTTAATGTATATTTACTTCCTTAAAATGTACATAGAATATGAGGGTGCAAAAATAGCTTTTTCCTCTTTTAATGGACGTACAATATATAATTTTTTTTTAACCGTTAACTGAAAAGTAAAAAATATTAAAGTAAAAATAATTATAGGTAAAATTAGAACTGTAGTAAAAGTTTGAGTAACTCATTTATTAAAAACGTACATTGCAATTTTACAGATAATATTATGAAAATTATAAACGGGTAACATTAATCAACAAAAAAAAGTAATTTGAAAAGCGTCAAGAAATAATCGAAGAAAAAGTGGTAGCCATTTCTTAAAATAGAAAAAATTGCTGGCCTTAAATTCAAATTTAGTAAATAATTTGGAAAAGCAAAAGTTTTTTTCTTCTTCTTCATAACATTCCTTGTAGTTATTCTTGTCCCTAGGCGAAACGTAAATGTACCCTGAATTGGAACGCAAATGTGCTATGAAGCTCCCTATCGGATCAATCTTGTAAATTGGATTGGCGATATTCCGTCATAGAGAAATCAGATATTGAGTCGGCAGAACTTATTAAACGAATAAGGAATCAAATCTAATTACGGCAAATATTTCAAATTTATGCAAAAGCATATGTTTATGAGATGTGCACTTTTGAATGGATATCACGCATTATCCAGTTTAAGGTCTTACATGCTTTTTTTTTTCCCTATGATAATTTTTTTAATGGCTTAAAGATTTAACTTAGCTTCTTAAAATGTCAACCAATTAGTTTATTTAGTTAAAATAAGTATGAGTTAAATACTTTTAATATGGTACTGTTATAATGTAAGATCTACCTGTGTAGTTATTTTACGGATCAATAGGTGAAAATGCTGTAGTAAAGTATGGTAGAATATACTGGACTCTAATTTACAATTCAGCGGCCTTCAACAAATCGGTCCCTTTTATTTTCAGATTTTCCTCTTGACTGTGTAGTTGGTCGCAATTAGAATGCAAATTTTTATTTTTAATTTAAATTTATTACCTGAAATTAAAAAAAAAGTCACTTTTTTTTCATTTAGGAAAATGCCAAACAGAAAAGTGGGTAGTTTAAGACAGCTGGATTGGAAAATTGCTTACAGGGCAATGGCACTTAACCTTAAAAAAAAAATCAGTGCAGTGGCACTTACACTTAAAAATTAAGGGTATGCTGGCCAATGGCACTTAGCCTTATAAAAATATCAGTGCAGTGTTGGGTATACCGGCCAATGTATACCGAAAAATTGCACTTAATCTTTAAAAAAAAAGTGTCACTGTAGGGTATACCGGGTAAATACATCAATATATACAAGATGTATATATACCAGATAAATATATATCATAGAGTATAAATATATACCATAGAGAATAAATATATATCAGAAAGTGGCACTTAACCATAAAAAAGCATCAGTGTAGGGTATACCGGGTAAATATACATCAATATATACCATATATATATATATATATATATATATATATATATACACCAGATAAATGTAAACCAGAGAGAATGAATATACATCAGAGAGTGTCACTTAACCTTAAAAAAACGTCAGTATAGGATATACCGAGAAGTGACAGTAAAAGAAAAAAACTAAAAGAAACTCCATTAAAAAAATAAATGTCTTTTAAACCGTATAGATTGCGTAATGGGATATTACCCATAATATTCTAAGAATGATTCTATTAAATTTCATATAGTTTGAGTTTCAAAACATTTTAGTTTCAAAAAATTTTCATTTTTAAAAGTTTCTTTACTTTTCCTATATTTAAGGGTTTTTCAGCTTTTATAGAAAAATTATTTAAATATTTTCAGGCATGATTTTTCTATTTCTAGGCGACATTTAATACTTCGATGTAAAATACTATTCATAAAATTGCTACTTTGGCTTCAATACTAACTTTAGTTTTCAACTTATTATTTTAAAATAAAAATAAAAAGAAAGCACATCATAAATGTTCTTTTGTCCAATACTTAACAATTTTTATTGTTATTAAATTTTACGGCAAAGAACACATCTCGTATTATAATTTTTTTATAGTAAGAAATACTAAACTTCTCTTTTATGAATTTTTACAGCAAAATATACACACAGAAAAATAGCAATATTTGATTATTCAATAATAATAATAACAAGAGTAAAATAACAAACTATTATTATAATAATTTATTACATAATTTTAGTAGTACTAAGATTTGTAAATCAGCTGGGTTAAAGTTTCGATAATGACAGCTACACTGTTAAAAAATAACTGTAAATTCTACAGGAAAAAAAAATTTATTTTATACAGAAAAAAGCTGTTTAAAGATATTTTTCTATTTTTCGGATATCCGTGAAATGTAAAAATTTCCATTTTTTTACGTACTTCCTCTGTATATTTCTCGGTTTAAAACTGTTTTATCGACAAACAGTTTTTTTTTTTCTTCCCATTTTTCACCCTATCATAAACGGATGAAAACCGTCAATTCAAATTCTAGTTTTTGCCATTCAGTTTTGCTTACCGTACGATGACTTTAACTTTTTTCAAATTATTTTACGATTATTTTCTATACTTGTTCTTACTTTTTAGCAATTATTTCAGTTATATTACGGTTTTGAGTATCGTATAAATAAAAATGCGAATCCACTTTTTTTTGTCAAAATGATACTCTACCGGATTATTATTATATTTAGACAAGATTTTTTTGATAAGCTAAATTGCCAGACAATTTTTTAATGATGGGTCATTATAGTTATGGTAGCTCATGGGACAAAGCACTCGTTACCTTTGAGGCGACCCAGGCTCGAATCCCAACTTCGACGATCTTGAGAAGTCTGTTTGCGGCTCTCACCGACCACAATGTTGATATTATTATTTCATAAAATTTTGAAAAAATAACGAAGTTTTTTTTTTTTTTTTTTGTTAAAATACTAGTACTCATTTGCTGAAAAAACAGACATTCGTTTTAAAATAAAAATATTTTTTTGTGAAATAAACGGTTTTCTACTGGCCCATCAGGTAACCGTTTTCTTTTTCCGTAAATTTAAAAAAAAAAATAATTCTACAGTGTAGTGTTCACATGTCAAATTCAGCGCTTTCGAAGCTATACTTCCTATCCATGTATCTAAATATCGTCTTTGGTTGAAGTTTGAAACAAGCTTGTATGTATGTTACGTAGTTTCTTTAATAGAAATAAAAATTCGAAAATAGAAGTTGTGAAATAATTTAAGCTGACTTCTACTCTTTCATTTAAAATCAAAATAAATGACAATTCAGATTTTTTTTATTACCGTATTACTATTGATAATGAACAACCTACACAAGAAGTATATATGGTATCATAACGTTTCCCCAACGTATCCTTGTAATTTTCAAGACTCATAAGAAAAAGGAACCAAGTTTAACAGAGAAAATTTGCCTTCGTGGGAGACTTCACTAGGAGAATTTAAGTAAAACTAGTTGGTATTTTAATTATATTGAGTTAAAAACCACGAAGGTATCCCATGGTCATTTAACAGAGAAGACACCTAATCCACAAACTGTCTACAATTGGAGATATTTTTTGTGATCCATACTGGCCAGAACTTTATTAATCAGTCTGCCATCGCTGAGATTTGAACCTTTGTACTATGTAATAGCAAGGGCCCGTTCTACGACTCATTCTAACATCAACAAATTCAATCATCAAATTTTTTAGGATCATAAACGTTTATTTGTTTAATTATGTTGGTAACCTTATGCAATAATTGAGTCTTGAGCTAGAACGTTCGCCTACAAATCGGCGTGCCAGGTTCGAATCCAATCCCAGAGCTAACTGATCGATTCGTATACTGCCCCCAACCAGCACCGACTAAATAACTGATGTAAAATAGCCTCATTGATAAATGAATCGGGAAATTAGCATGCTTAGCTATGGGCTAACCGTGGAAGGGATTTGAAGTTTCTCTATTCATATATCGGTAATGGTTTTCATGATGATCATTTATTAATGGCATTTTATATCCAACATTTTTAATGGGATTTTATAATCATCATTTATTAATGGTGTTTAGTAAATCATCAGTAGTCTTAAAAAATTTAGATCGGTGGCTCAATACCGGTTATGAAAGAAAGATTTTTAAAGAAATATAATTAATTCATAAAACAGCAATGCAAGCAGCAAGAATTTTGTTGCGAAATGTTGACTTTTAGAACTAAAAAAACAGGTAGGAAGTAGAACAGACTTTTCAAAATAACATTACCAGTTTATAATCTTTTTCTCGCAAATCAATTAACATTCTGAAAACAATGGTTTTGTGCTCGACTAATAAAAATAAATTTTTTTATCTTAAACTTAAATCAACTTTTTATTCTAAGGTTTCCCAACCTTCAAACAGCCTACTATTTAATTCATTTCATTAGTCGTCCTTAATTCCTATTGTTTAACGTTTAAGGACAAGTTCAGTAGCAAAATTTTAACGCATTCGCGTTTATTAGGTTGACCGCGAAGAGCGTTCGTAATTTCTTACTGTCACTCCATAAAAACACGCCTTTGGCAAAAACAATGTGGAAGTAGCATAAAAAACGGAACCTCGCCTTTTGTAGTGGGTCACAATCGTGCACACCCCCACCCTAATCAGATGGCCTTCAAGGTCTTATGGTCTTAAAATTCACAACTATAAACATTTAAAACTGCAATAAACATGGTATTTATTTTGTGTGTGTGTTTCAGGGCCGTTTAAATGGTAGCCTTTCCAGTATTGGAAAGTAGCCTAATTAGTTATTGTTTGCTCGTTTATAGAATTGCTTTACATTAACGTTGAAGTTTAAACCTCGCGTATTTATGTTCTCTTTTTAAGATTGTGGCAAAGCTTTAAGAAAGCGATTCGATTGAAAACGATGAAATACTGAACCTCGAAAGTACAGTGTAAAAAAAAAAAAATCCTGATCAGATAAAAATTACGGTAAAAATTACCAGCACTCAATGTGCCAGTATTTTTTTACCTTTGAATCCATTTTTACCGGAACATGTGACGGAACAAAAAATCTGAAACACAGTAATTTTTTGGTAATAATTACCGTAAAATCACCGAATCACTCTAATTAAATAAATCTTACTTTAAAAATTACTGTGTAATATTTTACAGCAAAAATGGATTTAATGGTAAAATTGAGCCAAAGTGCATTATATCGTAAGTTTATCCAGAATTTTTTAGAGTGTAGCTTATAGAGCGATTCATTGAAGAATTCTTGCAATGAACCACAAAGTATTTATATTTTCATGAATAAGTTATTTTGATTTAGCCACGCCTAATTTTTAATATTTGTTAAAAACATGTAAGCAAAACTTAGATTAAAAAAACGATCATCTCAAGAGCGAAATATTTCCGAAATTCCCGGGTACCATTATGGTATACTTCCGCTTGCTATGGCTGATATAATTTTCGTAATGTAAATCTTTAAGAAATCTCGTAGAAGATCTTTAAGAATCAGTTTAGAAGATTACTGTTTTATTTTTAGACATTTTTTAATATTTTTAATAATAATGTATATAAAATATGTAAGAATTGCGTAGTTAAAATATAATTCAAATCGAACTTTCAACAAAGATACATCGGGAAAGCAAAATATTTACTTAACTTTTCTTTATAAATTTTTTTATTTTTGTGATGAAATTTAAAAATATAATATATATACAAGGTAAATTTGTTCTATTTTTTGATTTGTGGTAGAATTATGAAGGGTTGAAAAAAATACTTTTTGTCCTTCATAAATGTTAATTAAAGATAATTATACATAAAAATGAAACTTCAATCACAATTTCGATAGGAAGTTTTTTTTTTTTTAAAGAAAAAAGGCTTAAAAACAGCAGAAAGAAAAACCATTAAAATTCTTTTTTATTTTTAATATTTAAAACCGCAAAAATAATAATGTTTACACAACTTGCAGGAACTTCGTGTTATTCTAACATCCCGATTTGAACTAGAATTTAAATGAATAGCTACGAAAAATAAATTACCCTTTGTCGCTTTCTACCAGCTGGTTTCAATTTAAAAGAAGAAAACGAAATGCAACTTAGTATGAATGACTTTTTAAAATAACCATGTGTTTCTAATATTTACTTTCGTGTAGCCTCTGCTTTCGATACTTGCGACATTTTACGTGGCTGATTCATTGAAAATATTGGAATCAATAAAATCGTGACAATAATGTTAGATGCCATTTCCTTTCGGGAAAGTTTTATATTTATTTTATTCATTGAAATAACTTAGAGCATGAAATAACTGTAACCGGTGTGCGCAACCGGGTGTCGGAATGAATGCTTATAAGAAAAGAATTCTTAAAATATTCTTATTGTTCACTTTCATAAAAGAATTGTTTCATTAAAAAATATAGATACTTTTCTTTTTTAAAAAAGATCACATTGTTTTTTATATTAATCTCACGCGGAAAAATATAGATTTTACGTAACTTTTATCAAGGATGTATTTTTAATTTACTTTTAATGATTGTTATTTCTATGTGATCTTTTAATATACTTATTCCTCTCACCCGATGGGTAGGTACTACATTATGAATCGGCTAGTCGCTGAAGACAGTTGATAAGGAAAAATTATTTTGGAACTTAACAAGACAGTTAATAAATGTTATAAAATGTTTGAACTTAATAAAACATTTGATAAATAAAAATAATGTTTAAACTTAATAATACAGTTGATAAAGAAAAAAATGTTTGAACTTAATAAAACATTTGATAAAGAAAAAAAAATGTTTGAACTTAATAATACAGTTTATAAAGAAAAAAATGTTTGAACTTAATAAAACATTTGATAAAGAAAAAAAAATGTCTGAACTTAATAATACAGTTGATAAAGAAAAAAATGTTTGAACTTAATAAAACATTTGATAAAGAAAAAAAATGTTTGAACTTAATAATACAGTTGATAAAGAATTTTTTTTTCTAACTTAATAAGACAGTTGATAAAGAAAAACAAATATTTGTACCTTAATAAGATAGTTAAAAATGCAATGTTTATCTGTTATAAATTTATTATAATTTTAATAATTTACTTACTTAATTATTTTTTTTATGAAATAGACTAATTTAATTAATATTTAATGTAGTTAATATTAATGTAGTTAATTTTTATGTAGAGAAATAACTATTTTCTAAAAGTTCGTAATATAATTTGTCATTACGTAATTAGTTTTTTGTAAGGGACAATAATATAATTAACTATTGTGAAATTAATTAATTTAATTATTTTTTATGAAGTGGAATGATATTAAAGAAACATTGTAATAAAATTTTTGAGGATTAGAAAAAATTAACTTAGTTCGAATCAAGTAACATTATTAATTCATTAGTTAATTTCTTTTAATAATGTAGTAATGTAGGAATAATGTATGTAGTTAATTTCTTTTGAAAAGATGTAACGCAAATAATTTTCTTATGGAGTGGAATAACATTTAAGAAGTGGAATAATTTCATCATTTTTTTAATGAGGTGGAATAATGCAATTAAATTTTTTAATGAATGGGAATAATGCTTTTAATCTTTATTAGAAGGAATAATGTAATTAAATTTTTATTAGGTGGACTATTTCAATTGATTTTTACGAGATGAACTGGAATATGAATGAATATCTTATGAACTGGAATAATATAATTAAATTTTTATGGTAATTTTTAGTACATTTTTATAAGTTACTTATTTTTATTTTATTTATTTATTTATTATTTGTTTTTGTTTTTTTGTAATAGAATAACGCTACTGATTTTTTTTTTGAAAGAGAATAAAATAATTACTTTGAACTATTCTCAATTAATTGAAAATGTTTTTAATATTTATAAATGGGAATAATGCAACTAAATTTTTATGAAGGGAGATTGTAATTCATTTTTATGTGATGGAACAATATTACAAATTTCTGTAAGCTGGAATAATGTAAAAAAATTTTTACAATAATTTTCTTATTGAATTTTTATAATGCAATTTATTTTTCTGAACTGGAATAACGTTATTGACTTTTTTCATGAAATTGAATAAAGTAATTTTCCTAAACTATTCTCAATTATTTAAAAGACTTTAGAAAGTTCTTTTCATATTTTAAATCAAGTTTTTTAAAAAAATTAAAAAAATCGAAAATGCTTAAAAATACAAGATTTTTATTTGTTGTAAAAATTAACTTTCAAGATTATTTACGCACGCACCTAATATTTCTATCGATAATAAGGTATTGGTGTATCGTAATTTTTTTAAAGCACAATACCTTTCTGAAGTATATATGGTTCCATATTCTTAAATAATTCTAAAGTATGCGTTATTTCGTACATGAAAAAAACATTTTGATATAAAAAAATCAGCGATATTATGCTTTGAAAATGTGTCGAAATTCTTTTGTGACAATTAACTTCCAAAGTCAATTCTTCTTTTCCTTTTTTAAACATCTATTTTATGAAGCCTAACATGCCGTATTCAGGTCATCAGACGGAAATATTTTGAAAAAGTTGAGTCATTTCGAATGAATTATGGCCCACACGAGTCGATGGTAGACGATTCGTATGAAAAGTAATAAAACGCAATTCCATTACACAGCAGGATTCATGACGCGATGACTCCTTAACGGTGGAATTGAACTTGCAGGAAAAAGTAAGGAACAATTCCAATCTTACACAATAAAATTTTTTATAAGCCAACATTTTTTTTCACTGGATTTTTCCCACTTATCTGTTGGAAAGGTATGCATTTTTAATGGACGAAGACGCGCAAAATTTCTTGAAGGTGTAGTAATTATTTGTTGATTCTAAGTATATTTTTGAAAAAATATTTCACTAAAATAAACAATGATTTTAGCAACGTTTTTTTTAAAACAACAATTAAGATAGAAATAAAAGTTTTTTGATTTTACTCGCTTTTTCGGTTCTTCGTTCCAACTTATCGACGATTCATTACTATAAATTATAGAATGACCTAAGAATAAATATTACTGTTTTAGCCGTAGTTTTCAGATATATTTATTAGTAAGAGAAGTCTTATGCTGATATTTGAAAGATCAAATGATTTGATCAGCATAAATTACTTCATAAACTAGTAATTTTTAAAAAAATTTATACACAATTATGAAATTCGTTTATCCAAAAATAATTCTATGCAAAACTCTTAGTAAATGCCTATTATTTTTTATTATTTTATTTAAAAATAGTCGAAAACATTTATACTTGTAAGGTATACAAATTTTTATATCATTTTAAAAAATGCTATTTTAAATGGCAAAATACAAAATTCGAGCGAAATCGGTCGCACTGTTCCTGAGAATATATACATATATTTTTACCTACCGTTATTAGATATCACCGTTGAAGAAGTCTTTATGCAAATATTTGAACCATCACGTGTTAAGACTGACATTTATTATTTTGATAACAATTTTTAAATTTAAACATGTTTAACAATATAAAAATAAATATATTTATATTTTTATCTCAAAGTTTATCCGAGATATGCGTAAAAGAAATTTTTTTTCTCACTGAGGGTAAAAAGTATTGTTAAAACTACAAGAATATGGTAAAATTTACCATGTTTCTGCCTCAATGTAAACTCCGTAACTTTTATCGACGTGTTTTGGTAATGACTTTAGTAAAATAAACAATAAAATATGGTCTTATATGTAAAATGTGGTACAATTTAGTAATTTTATCATGATACTTTAGAGCATTTTATAAAAACATTCATTCCGTTAAATTTGCTTTCCAGTTTTGCCTTTTTACTAAATGCGTGTTAATAACTATAATTTTGAAAAACAGATGTCTGATAAGCCGTTACTAGATAGACGGAAACCGTTGTATTGTTTAAATACCGAATACTTCAGTTTTTTTTTTCTTCCAGATTTATGGTTTTTGTATCAAAAATGTCTTCATCAATTCAGAATGATAATTTTACTAGAATTTTTTTTTTCTCTGTGACGGGTCAATAAAAAAATCTGAATAATACATGAATGATAAAATGGTGTATTATTAAATCAAGAGAATTTACCTCATTTTGCACATCCATGCTCGTTCTTTACACATTTCAGAAACAATACCAGATATAGCTGCATAGTCTTGTTTCTGAATTTACTTTCCAGTTTTATTTAATGTTAAATTTACCTTCCTGTTTTGTATTTTTTTACTAAATGTGACATAATATGATCTATAATTTTGAAAACCATGGTTCAAAATGGTTTGCCATGGAAAACCATAGGAAATTGAATGTTGCATCATTAAATCAAGAGAATTTACCTCATTTTGTACATCCATGCTCGTTCTTTACACATTTCAGAAACAATACCAGATATAGCTGCATAGTCTTGTTTCTGAATTTACTTTCCAGTTTTATTTAATGTTAAATCCTGTTTTGTATTTTTTTACTAAATGTGACATAATATGATCTATAATTTTGAAAACCATGGTTCAAAATGGTTTGCCATGGAAAACCAAAGGAAATTGAATGTTGCATCATTAAATAAAAAGAATTTACCTCATTTTGTACATCCATGCTCGTTCTTTGCACATTTCAGAAACAATACCAGATATAGCTGCATAGTCTTGTTTCTGAATTTACTTTCCAGTTTTATTTAATGTTAAATTCTGTTTTGTATTTTTTTACTAAATGTGACATAATATGATCTATAATTTTGAAAACCCAAAATGGTTTGCCATGGAAAACCAAAGGAAATTGAATGTTGCATCATTAAATAAAGAGAATTTATCTCCTTTTTCTACATTCCATACTCGCTTTATACGCATTTAATAGACAATATTAAAAATATCTACTTAGTCATGTTTCTGAATTTACTTTCCAGTTTTTTTAATGTTAAATTTACTTTCCTGTTTTGAATTTATTTTTAACAAAAGTGACGCGATAAGCTCTACATTTTTGAAAACCAGAATTTCCAGTAAACCGTTACCATATGAACGGAAAAGTTACCAAATAAATGGTTTAAATACTGTATATTTTGTCCTTTATTACCGAAATTGTTCTTTTTTTTTTTACGAGAATAGTTATTACAGTACAGACGGGCAGTTTTACCAGAATTTTTTTTCCGTGCAGATAGTAGAACAATCATCAGTTTAGATTGACAGAAATTATTTCATTAGAAGCTTTAAATTTCTTAATGAAGTTTAAATAATGAATGAGGAATATTTTAAATTTATAGTCTAAGACCAAAATGTTACGCCAACCGGAATTCCTTTTAGGTAAAAGTTTTTACCTTTAAAAATAATACAATGTTATTAGTGAGAAATAAAGCAGTAAATATTTGCGTCGTATTCAAACTAAAACCGACGGAAATGCAGTATAACTTAATATTATTTTAAGAGTAAATAGATGCTGAATGGGAGTCTGAATGGGATTCTAAAAATAAAGAAAAACTCCTCGCGTGGGGTGTGACAACACAAAATTGCAATCATCGCCACGGTTGAGCTTTAGAACATCTGTTTGAGAGCTTGAATAAAATATTTCGTGTGAACATTCATTATAATCAGGGCTCGAAAAAACTCAGAAATTTTACCCGTCCCCGAGGACGGCTTGTCCAACAATTCACCCGTCCTCCGTTGAAACTAACCCGTCGCTTTTCAATAAATAAAAATATAATTTTCTCCTATTTATTACAAACATTTATGTAAATTGCACAATGAATTAGTCGTTGCTAGGATTACATTATACAGTAATAAAAGAAATGCTAGGTTACTAATAGTAACCTAGTATTTCTTTTATGAAATAATTTAAATGACAAGGGTCAAGTTATCTGGAATGTCAAGTTATCCGAGGGTACTGCGTTTTTTAAATGAATCAAATACGACGTTTGCCAGTTCCACAATCAAGCCAATGATTTACAGAGGTTTCTGAACAGAAATCTGAAAGGGGTTCCATTTAGGTAGATGTTTATAATTGCTTTTAAAGCTTCTTGTTTAAGACCAGTACGTATTGTGTTTTTTTGTATATTTATTGCTGCAAATCCCCTTTCAACCGCTGCAGTACTCCCAGACAGAGAAAACATCAATATATGTGCAGTATGTTGCTGTATTGTGGGTTATTCTGCTGCCTTGTAACTTACAAGACTCTTGTAAGATAACAAAAATTGAAAATGTATCACGAACATTAACGGGAAAATGGCCGTCCGCGCGGACGTCGGATTCGAGAAATTCGTTGTCCGCGGAGAATTTTTGACCGTCGAGGCTGTTTTTCGAGCCCTGATTATAATACAATAAAAATATCGCACAAATACTACATACTTTATCAAATATCACGCAATATAAAACTTCAGAGTACTGAGAAAAGAAGCATGGTCAAAATCACAAGAATATGGTAAAATTTACCGTGTTTTTGGCTCTATTCAGAACACCAAATTGCACAGGAATTTTTACCGAAGCACTTTGGTAATGGTTTCTGATTAAATTAACGGTAATAAGTGTTCGGTAATAAGTGAAATTAAAATAAGTGTTCAAATTTGGAAAATGTGGTAAAATTTGATAATTTTATCATGATACCATAGTGATTGACATAGAAACCATTTATCCGGTTAAATTTAGATTTCAGTTTTGTGTTTTTACAAAATGTGAGATAATAAGAACTCTGGATTTGAAAACCAGAAGTTCCAGTAAACTGTTATTATATGTATGAAAACCGTCACTGTACGAATTGTTTAAATAAAGTAGGTATATTATAACTTTATTGGCAGAATTATGCTTTTTTTATTAAAAACAACTTTACCGTACAGCAATGTTTTTTTCTTCCTTAAAATCATTATTTATTCCACAAAAAAATTGGATCGCCATAATTTTTGCGAGTTAAATTCCTAAATTTTTTAAAATGAAAAAAACTCGCAGATCAAATACAGAACAAAATCTACGAAAAAGAAAACTGCAGCCACGAGCAAAACATAAAAAGAAGCTAAACTTGTGCAAACAAAGCAATGATTATCCTTATATTTGTATTTATAGATATCTGTGTAATAGCACTGTGATATTCAACTTCTTCAAATTTCTCATTTTTATTATTCTATAGTATCTTTTCTGTTAATAAATGAGAAATTAAAATAATGTACATAAAATTATTTTAACTTAACTTCAAAATAGATATCTTAAATATTAATGAAATTATTATTAAAAAGAACCTTTAATCTCGAATGAAAGAAAAAGAGTTACAATAATTAAAGTTACACAAGAATGTTTGTATCATATACTGAGAAAAAAAGTATGGTTAAAACTATTAGAATAATGTTAAATTCACCGTGTTTCTAGCTCTATGGGAATACCAAAAAGCTCGGTAATTTTTACCGAAAATGCCTTGATAATGATTTTGTTAACAATAAAATATGGTTTTATAATATTTTATTAAATTTGGAAAAATGAGTTAAAATTTGTTTTTTTTTTCAGGATACCTCAGAGCATTTCATAAAAACCATTTATTGGATTAATATCACTTTTCAGTTCTATAGTTTCTACTAAATGTTTGGCAATAAGAACTATTATTTCGAAAACCAGAATTTCCAGTAAACCGTTACAATACGAACGGAAGTAATAACAAATGAATTGTTTAAATATTGTGTATTTTAGTTTTTAATGCCAGAGTTAAGTTTTTTTTTTAAACCAGAAATGTCATTACTATACAGTACGGTAATTTTACAAGAATTCTTTTCAAAGTAATTGCCATATTTTGAATTAATTTCAAAATTCAATTTATTTTATTTTTACCAGCACATAATCGTTCGTTGGTCAATGTCATTAACAATAAAAATGCTGAAACGGGAGTATAAAGCTATCACAAATAAACATGTTAGTATGATATTAAAAAATCTTAATAAGATATTTAAAAAAAAGAGATTAATAAATATTTTTAAGGAATGAATAATATAAGGTTTCATTAGTAATCAGTAATTAAGATTAATTCATTATAAGAAACTGTTTTAAACTAAGTTTGGAATTTGAAATAATTTAATGCCATATATCTACGAAAATATATATCTCAAAATATTTTTAATAGTTTTTAAATAAAATATAGTTTATTATTTGTTATAAACAATTTTTAAAATTATAACATTTACAAAAGCATTAAAAAATCTAGACTTTTGTATTTTTTTCTCTCACTTGTGCACTGTAAAACATTTTGATATATAGTTGCCCCCTCGTTAGGTGTTGTGATAAACTAGAAAATTTTTACAGTGTAAGTAGTCTTATTTTTTATTCATTTTCTGTTTGTTTGTTTATCGACAACTCATATTTTTATGAGCATTAGAATCATTTTAACGGCTCCATTACAAAAACACTTAGTTTAGCAAAACAGGCAAATTTTTAGTAAAACATTCACATTAATTCTTCAAACAATTGTTATTTTGTCAATTTTATTTAATTTTTTGCACTATAACTACAGTTTTGCTCTTAAAAATGTATATAGTTTACCTTAACATCAAAAAATGGGCACCTAAATGTTTTACAGTGTAATTATAAATTTTACAAAAAAAAGAAAAAAATATGAATAACGAGTTACTATGAATGAACATTAATTTATATTCGCTTTTACAAAACATTTATAAAATCATTTCATTAGCATTTACTAACATATTGCTCATTATTAGCATTTATAAAAAAATTTCAAAGGACCTAAATATTTGCATGATTTTTTTTCACTTGTAATTATAAATTTTAAAAAAGAAATTTATAACTTTTTGGGTAGCTGAAATAATGTAAAATCTGTGCTTTGTATAAGTTGTAGTTTTAGCGATTTCTAACTATTTAATCGGACATAAATATGCCTTGTCATTTAACAAAATTCCATTTAAAAACGATAATTTTTCTTTGAGTCGTTGCTCAGTTAATATTAAATTATTTGAATAATACAAGAATCAGGAGACAAATATTCCAAAATTCACTATCATTAGATAGATATTTTTAAAAAGATGTCATATACTACGAAACCACAACGAAATGTCATGATTTCTTCATATACAAAAACTACAAGCATAAAAGTCTTTGTTAAAGCATTAAATTTATGATGTTTGGCATGATTCATACTATGAATGAACATTAATTTATATTCAGCTTTTCGAAGAATTCACAAACGTGACAAAAGACATTCCACTGCCTGTGACGCAATTTTTTAAGTAAAATATAACTATTTTCAAAATATTCAATGCTTCGAAAACTTTGCGTAGATGAATATATTAAAAAAGTTTTTAAAATAAATTAAAGTTTGCGGTAAAGTGTAGACTGTTTACACATTTTGATTCTGAAGTTTAAGTGCTTTTATAAAACAACTTCTGTAAGCATAACATAATATAGTATATAATTATATATATATATTTCTCTTAGCAATTTAGTTTCAATAAATTTTCACAATAAATTAATAAATAATAAACAGTTTAATAAATTAATGTTCACGCAAGAACAATACATAAATTTCGAGTAAAATTATATTATTATGTATTTTAATTTATGGTTTTAATTTATGATAATGGTGGTATTTAATTAATTTATGATTGAGTATAATTTAATTTAATTTATGATTTATGTTTTGATTTGGGTATGATTATGATTTAGGTATAATTTAATTTATGATTTATGGTATTTTTATTATGATGATAGAAATCAAAAATCCAAATTCAAAGAAAATTCGCTAAATTATTTTTATTATTTATAAGTAGTTTGATTGACTTGTTTTCTTCTAAGTTGGGGAAAAAATAAATTGCTAGAGTTTAATTACTCATCGATATAAATTAAGTTATGTGTTTATTTATATTTTATGTATTCAAAATAAGGAAATTGAAATAGCTATTTTGCCATTGATGTTTACGTTAGACAACTTTCTCAATCACGTTTTACGCTATGCATGTTTTAAGCTATGCAGACTATTGTAAAATAATTTTTTTCATCTAAAAACTAATTAAAAGTGTATTTTATTACTGAAAATAATAACAAAAAATTTAGAATAATTACTCAGATTTTGGAAGAATGATTCGATAGATTGCATATTTCCGAAATTTAATTTTTGAACTTTTTATTTTGAGCAAAATATGTTGTTGTTGCCGTTGACACATGCCTGTTTAGGCTGAGGGGATGCGATTAACAAAAAAAATATGTCAAAATACCAAAAACACTTGATTTTGTCTTACAAAGGGTAAAAAAATTAATTACCCTAAATAATAAGGGTAAACTTTTAAGGGTAAAACAGATGTAGCAAATGAACATTAGATTTAGAACATTAGAACACACATAGAAAATGAAAATTTCAGAAAATTAACATTCTAATAATGACATCGCATTTACTCTTGGTGGTAAACAAACAAATTTTCTTTCTTTTAAAAATTCCAATTCTAATAGTCTAAATAGTGCAAATACTGCAAAAATAGAACAAACATTGGCTGAATGCTGCAAATTCGGTCGAGCTTGGTTAAGCGATTTCATTATTATTATTTTCTGTTGTTAAACAACTGTAATATATTTATGACCATATTGTAGATATCAGTGTTATGAATTTAGGGCGTTTAGCAAGTGTTGTCATTTTGAAGGGACAAAAACCACTGCCCTACACTCTATGAAGAATTGTTTCAGCATTGAACCATCATATATAAAAAAAATGATAAATCATACCTTGAACCATAATACTTTAAAATTTGGTCTTAATCTTAATAATCATATCCAGCAAACCGTTACAATAATATAACCTTAATATTCAATTGAACCACGTTTATGTTCAAAGTGCAATAAGTTTCAGAAGAAAAATGTTGCACTATAATATGGTTTAAACAAGGTACCGCATTAAGGTTTCTTTAAGAAAGAAAAGTATTGTAATAGGGTTAAGTTTTGCTCCGTCTTAAGTTTGAAAGATATTGTACTTCACGCAGAGAAAAAACGTACAGTGAAAGTTACCAGAATAAGTAATACCCTGTTTCTGGCTCCATAGGAATACCAGAAAAACTCTGTAATTTTTACCGAATTGTTTTGGTAATGATTTTGGATAAATTAACAATAAAATATGGTTTATATAATATGCAATAAAATTTATTAAATGTCATAAAATATGCAAATTTTATCATGATTCTTTAGAGCAGTGGCTCCCAACCCGGAGGAGATTGCCCCCACTTGAGTGATTTCTCCGCGCAATGAGGCGATCAAAGGGGATGAGTATACTAAAGAAAATAGAAAAGAAAAACGATAAAAAGCTAACAACAAATCACCGTTCGCGGAAAATTCGTCACAATCGCTGTAAATTTTTTTTTTAAAGTTTTACAAAAAAAAAGAGGAAAAAACTATCAAAATTACCTCATCCTAACGCGCAGGTCGTTCTGACAGAGATTGATATGAGAATTTCTTTCTGTGCTTCACACAGCCGCACTTTACCCGCGACTTCTTGGCGTTTGACTTTCAGGAATGCTGGTAGAGTGTCTTCTGCTTTTTTTTTCTTTTTTTCAATTTAATTTTTTTTATAAATCAGTCTTTTCGAAGAAAGTTCACCGTTTTCAAATTTCAAAGACAACAGTTTTTCGTTTTTATGCTTTATCCTCCTAGTCAAAATTTTTGATGGTTTTCCATTGATGGACTAACATAATCTGGATGTACCATAAAATGGATGGAACCATAAAATTTTTTGATGGCAACCAACAAAAGTTACCGTAACTCCAAAGTACGAATTCGGACTGATTTATGGATTCTAGGAAAAAAAGGTACCGGAAAAAAAGGTACGGAAAAAAAGATCGCGGAAAAAAGGTACCTGGAAAAAAAAGGTACGGAAAAAAAGGTTCTGTTAAAAAAGGTACCTGTGTAGGGAAAATTCTGTAGGGGAAAATATATTTGAAATGAGAAGATTAGATTGAAGCGCTTTTTGCTGTTCCGTGCATGATTTTTTTTTTTCGTGTCGCGCGTTTTCAACTAATTAAAAAGGACCAATACTTTCACCTCCAATCACGAATAAACATCCAACACATAAATCCTCCCAACTTCCCCGATTGGCTACTTTAAGCCTCACATTAGCAACTTCTTCACAAAATATAATTTAAAATAGAAAATAACGCATTTTTTACTTAAAATTACAAAAGAAAAGTAAGACATTATTGAAAAATATAAATAGTATCTTCCCGCTTTAAAAAATAATCAAAGAAGAATAAATAAATGAAATAAAATTTAAAAAAAAAAAAAGCGTAATAACCAACCCAACCCCTTACCCTTCTCCTTACTTCAATGATCTAATCTGAATTATTACAGATAAAAAGAATATTCATTGAAACAGCGAGACGCATTCATGCTGCCCAGAAAGCGAGAGGGGAAATATCCCTACAGATTTTCCCTATGAAGGTACCTTTTTTACAAGGACCTTTTTTTCCAGGGACCCTTTTTTCCGTACCTTTTTTTCCAGTGACCTTTTTTACCGGGACCTTTTTTTCCGTCTACCGATTTATGATGGTCCAACATAAGAATAGCACCTTGCTTTGATGGTTTGTTCATGTGGAATCGAAATTTCCATCCTATTTTATTAGTTTGCAGTTATTTACCGTTGTAGCCAGACGGGCAAGCCATGTAAAATTAGCGTGGCGTTCAACGCGTTAATTAATCGCCTTCAGAAAGTTTTTTAGTTGAGATTTCTCATTTTATCCAAGTCTGGCTAGTGGGTATCGAAATTGAAAACGTATACAAAACCGTTCGTTTACAGCTCAGACAAAGAATCACGAGTTAAAAAAATAAATAAATAAATAAAAAATGTGAACTTTCTCGTCATATTTTGAGTCGAACAGAGATTTATCTTCCAAATCCTCTCTAAAAAAAGAAATAGGTTAAAAAAAAATTTTTTTTTTTTGAAAGGGGACATCTGACAAATTTAACACAAGAATTAATTAAGCACAAGAGACTCATGCAAAGATGAACAATAGAGTTTTCAAATTTTAACTATCAACATTTTCAATTTTACCAGATTCCAATTAAACAAAATTAATATGTACCTTATTAAAATTATTTTCTTTTAAATTTGTGTTCTTTTTTCAAAAAAATAAAGAAAACAAACTGCAAAAAAGTAATTTTCATTTTTTTTCTTTTCAATTCCGTATAGATGCTCATTAGTGACAACTCGCGGTTAAACAAAAAGAGAGAGAGATAGATGGCAGTACACATAGCATAAAAATCATATACAGTCAAACCCCGTTATAGTGAACATGGTTTATAGTGAACTCCCGGATATAGTGAACGAAATGTTCGCTCTCGAGTTATTCTACACACATATAATATTATTTTTTGAGGAACCAAAAGAAGAGAGGAAATTGGATATAATGAACTTCTTTCTGTCTTCGACTGATTTTTCTCTTCATTTTTTGGTAATTTTGAAATTTCTACATTAAGTACAGTACAGAACCCGTTATCCGGAAATCAGAAAACCGGAAAACCAAAAAACCGGAATGAAATTCGATAAATTTTCCCGCCATTTTTAAAAAAAAATTTTTTTTCCTCATAAGAGTTTAGGATTTTTCTTTCCTTTTTGAAAGATGTTCACCTTACCATCATTTTGGAAATAATCATTAGTGTATTACTTCATCGTTTTTTCCTCTTTTTAAGATTATTTCCAAAAAAAAGAATTTTTTTTAGTTGGATTTAACAATAAAAAAACGGTTTTTTGTAGCGATTCAGAAAACCGGAAAAATCAGTTATCCGGAATATCGATGGTCCCGATCGTTCCGGATAATCGGTTCCCTACTGACTTATACCGTTTTTTAAAAACCATCTTTTGAGTGGAATGTACACTTTTTCTTGTTTGCTTCTTCGATCTCAGTTCGATCTCTCATCCCTAAATTTTTTAATAATAAGAAATAAAAGTTAACACAGTTTTAGTTACTACATATTGTTTTTTTTTTATCATTTTTGTATTTCTTTTTATTGATCATTTATTTGAATAATGCGTAATAAAAGGGAGCATTTCGGCAACAATTAGTTAAAATTGTTTGCAGTACGGATATAATGAACCGAAATTTCGGTCCCTTGAAGGTTCACTATAGCGGGGTTTGACTGTATATGTTAAAATTTACTTTTTTTCTTCGTATTTGTTATTAAAAGTTTGTTCAATAATTAGTCATAATTTTCTAAATGTTTTACTAAATGTAAAATAACAATAATTTTCAAAACCAGAATTTTCGGTATCCCGTAACTATAACGACGCAAAAGTAAAAAATAAAAAAAAAATAACTGATCATCAATAAATTTATTTTGGTTAAAATGCAGACTTTCGTTTTTTCTCTCCTCTACAATGAAATAGAAACGTTATTTTTATTTGACAACTAAATAAATTTAATGTCTTAACAATCTCTGTTAAGACGTCTGGATTTCTTTATTCTGGGTAATTTAAAACATGATTGATATAACAGGTGAGAACTCTGACCACAGTTCTTCCTCGAAAACGATTTTTGCAAGTTGGAAAAAGAAAACTGGACCTTTTCAAGGCCGGCGAAACTTTTGTAAAACGCTTTCAGAATATGCAATGGCCTACTTTTCTGGTCTCTCCACTTTTTTTTTGCGAGAAAATCTATCATCCGTTTGTCGCGTCGATTTAATTCTTTGTTTATTTGCTTTTCATTATTCCTTTCTTGCAAGAGTCTTAAGTTGACATCAAGGTCGCAAAAATTGAAAATTGTATAAGAAGGTAATTAATTCATGGTTTTCCTTTTATAACAGTTACCTTTTAACGGTTTTTAAACTGTGACGTAATTAATGTGATGCATCTCATAAATTAAAAGGAAACTATCTATACCTGATTATTTTTCTTGGCCGGTACTAATTAACGAACACTTCTCTATCTAAGTTAGAAACTTTTGAATCATACATAAATGCGTTTAATATATTATCGTCTTTAAATATGTGTAAATGCATCACACACAAAAAACACTTGATAAATTTAACGAAAAATTTACTAGCGCCTACTCTGAGTTAAAAAGTATGGTCAAAACTACGGTGAAATTTACCGTGTTCTGGTTCTATACGAACACCAAAAAGCTCGATAATTGTTACCGAAACACTTTAGTTATGATTTTGGTAAAATTAATAATAAAACATGGTTTTATAATGTGTGATGAAATTTGGTGATTGTGGTAAAATTCGGTAGTTTTATCATGATACCTTAGAGCCTGACATAAAAATCATTCATTTCGTAAAATTTACTTTTCAGTTTTGATATATTTGCTAAATGCGTTGTAATGAGAAACCAGAATCATGTTTTTTTGGAAACCAGAATTTCCGGTAAACCGTTACCATGTGAACTGAAAATTACAAAATTAATGGTTTAAATTCCTTACATTCTGTTTTTATTACCTGAATTATTATTTTTTTTTACCAGAAATGTCATTACTAAACAGTACAATAATTTTAAGAAAAACAATATTATTTTTTTTGCTTTATAAAACAATTTATAATAAGTAATATCATATTAGATCATTTATTTATCCTTGCATTTTTAAAAGAAATATAGTCAACTTATTTAATGTTTTATCTTCTAAACCTAATCAGCTTGCTATAAGTCTTAATCACTTAAATTTAAGCACTTTGCGTAAAGAGTCATCACTAAAATTTCATCACCTTTTTTTAAAGACTCATCGCCTAAACCTAGTCAATTTAACTTAATCTAATGACCTTATTTGAATCATTAAGTAGTTTGATAATCAAATAACCTTGATAACTCATTTTGCTTCATATTTTTCATTATAAATTATATACTTAAAATTAACCTTACCTCTTAATTAGCACAGATGTTGATTACATATATCTAAGAACTAATTATGGTTTCATTATAGTTTAAATTAGAAGTAATTTCTATTTTTTATTATTTTATAATAACAAATGAA
Organism: Parasteatoda tepidariorum; assembly: GCF_043381705.1. Taxonomy (NCBI): domain Eukaryota; kingdom Metazoa; phylum Arthropoda; class Arachnida; order Araneae; family Theridiidae; genus Parasteatoda; species Parasteatoda tepidariorum. Next base: position 54,990,319 of record NC_092213.1, on the reverse strand, counting down.
GATCAAAAGGGAAGAACAGTTTATATCCATGGAAGATGATTCTTTGAAAAAAAAAACAAATTGCAATGCGGACAGGAAACATTGATGTAGTGAAACATGATGTAGTGAAACATGATGTAGTGAAACATGATGTGATGTAGTGAAACATGATGTGATGTAGTGAAACATGATGTAGTGATGAAGTGAATCATGATGTAGTGAAACATGATGTAGTGATGCAATGAAACGTGGTGTAGTGTAGTGAAACACGATGTTGTTGTTGTTGACGTATGCCAGTTTAGGCAGAGAGGGTGCGATTGTTCTTGTTTCCCAGTGGCGCCATCTATGGCAAGAATTCGACTTCTGCCACACCATACGTCACACCCGTTTATAGGGCGAACCCATTCATACATCCATTCATTTATCCTGTGAAACATGATGTGATGTAGTGAAGCATGATGTTGTTATGCAGTGAAACATGATGTAATAATGTAATAAAACGTGATTTAGTTTAACACTAAATCCAAAAGTAATTTATGGCGTTTCACTACACCACATTAATATAAACTAATTAGCACCATTTTTGGTGTTGAGATACACTAAAAAATTTTTCACAGAGGACGCATATGGCTCATTTTCACTGTGTAATAACTTTTGGGGACAACCAATTGATATTTTTTGATATTATATTATTGATATGTTGAAATTTAGTAATCCTTAAAATTCAACCAATCATCATTTACCTGAAAAATGAGCATAAACCCTCCCTTGATCTTCACACATTAAAATGATTCAAAATCAAAAGCCAAAGGAGTACATTCTTATCAAAAATAAATCGCCGCAATCGGAATTTATGATTTATTTACAAATAAATGATTGATCACTTATAATATTAAAAGATATGTAATTGAATTCTTCTGCAGATTAAAACTATTTAGCAATCTGTGAAAGCCTTTAAGAAAATTGAAGTAAGGTTTTACGAAATACAAAAGAATTATAGGCATATTTAAAATTCCGTTTTTTCCTTCTAGTTGCTCAGGCGAATAAATAGTTGATTAAGGAAAAAAATACTGTTACAAAATCTCTTTCGATGACACGAATGACAACATGGTAAATAAGAATAAAAAAACATTGCATACATTATAAACATTCTTCAAAGAAAAAAAGGAGGAAAGATCTAAGTTTTTGCTTTTCAGAAACAAACGAAAATACCTTGCCAGAATGATTTAAGTTATTTCCGCTTACTGTAGCTGAAATTACTTTTCGAGAGGCTTTTGACTGTTTAATGAAAAATAATTGAAATAATTGTGCTGGTGAAATTTTGAAGGAAAAGGGAACGGAATATTTCAACTCACTCCAACCCTTTGTCGTCTTGTTTTGTTATACGTATATTTCATAACAAGCGATATTTTGTTTTAAATTAGATATTTAACTAGATTCCGAATTTTCTATCTTCTAAGCCCTTTGACTACGAATTTTAAAAAATGATTTTTTTGTCCCGTTTATTATTCAAAAGGACAAAATAGGTCACAAATAAGGCAAATTTAGTATTTGGAACTTTTCTGACAAACAGCTATCAATTTAGAGGCTGGGACATATATGTCCCGGCCATACTTAATGGTGGGATACATATGTCCATTAGTAATTTTTAAACATTTGTTGGGACAAATGAGTTCCGTTAGTAGTCAAAGGGTTACACTAAGTTTTTTCCTTCGTTTCAGCTATCTAATCAATTTAGAGTAGGTACTAAAAATAAAATAGAAGAAATTTAAAAATAATTATCGAGTGAAATTTTTCGAATCAGTAATAAAGAATATTGCTAAAAATGTTAACGAAATTTTTTTTAAAAAAATGCACAGTACAAAACACTGAAATTACTTATAGACTGTAAAGAAATTCCAGATCAATTTACGTTAAAAAATACAGGCAAAATTGAGTGCATCATATGTAAAATTCATTTTCAACCGCAGAATTTCATATCGTAAGATAAACAATATCTTGAATGGATTTTAACTAATTTCAAATGGAATAGCCTGGTTGGTAGGGCACTGGGCCCATGTCCAAGAGTTCGTGGCTTCTAGTCCCGCCGGCCGAGGACTTCCCGTGTAGTAAGAGGTGACTGATACACGTTAAATCTGTCGAATCACAAAGTCCTCTATGTTCCCATAACAAATCATTCCTCTGGGGGTACTGATAGAGGAGTTTCCTTGTATTCCGGATTGGGTTCAAAATTACAAGGTTATGGAGTTGAACATTAGTAGTCGTAAACCCAAAATTGGGTCGGCTGTTCAACGACGGATATAAAATAAAAATAATCTCAAATGGATCATGAGATGACATTTTAGGTTATTTGTTTTGAAAATGATGATAAATAAATAAATCAAGATCTACTTGACTACCTAAATATTTTGTAATAGTTTTCAGATGGAAATTTACAGCAAAGTACAAAGCTGAATGTTGCAGGATGTTATGCTGCATTAAATATTTCGTACCATTGGAAACTAATAATAATACGTTCCTACGTTAAGCCGTAAAATCGGCACCATTGAACCATAATATGATGCAAATTACTGCTACCTTAACAAAGTTGAGCCTTGCTTCTGTTCAATATAAACAAAATCTAATTTTAACTGATCTCAAACGGATTGATATCCGTATCGTGCAATCAAATTTAAGAAGTACGATAATGTGCTTCAATTATGCGCCATAGTAAATTGTAGCAAGTTTTAATGACAAACCGGCTTCGCTACATACTTTCTAGCAGTGTATCACCATCATAAAAAAATACAGTGCAAATTATTTGCTACCTTAATAAAGTTTTAAGTCGAATCTTGTTTCTGCAATGTATGTATCGTGCAATCAATTTATAAAAGTATGTGCAATAATGTGTTTCAATTTTACTCCATAATAAGTTTCAGCAAATTTGAACGATAATGCGGCTTAGCATGCCCCGCAATTTTTAACGGTAAATCTCCATCATAAAAACAAATAAGGTGCAAATTATTTGTAACCTTAATAAAGTTTTAAGTACAATCTTGTTTCTGCTAAAGATAAACGAAATCTTGGTTGGATTTTTACGGATCAATTTTTGTACCGTGCAATCAATTTTCAGAAATACAATAATGTGTTTCAATTTTGCACCATAATAAATTGCAGTAGAGCGATTATTTTTCTTTATACAATCAGATAAGTTTTCAGGTAATGATTTTTCAACAGGGAATGCCTCTTTATCACATGAATTGATTTTTGTGAAATGAGAGGAAGTTTATTATTGAATGACAGTCCATTGTATGAGAGCAGAGAGCGTGCCGGATTGTCATAAGTTAGATCACCTGTCTATTAAACGGCAGTTGTACTTCGTGTTGCAGCTGACTTGACTCTTACCGACATATTTTTTTTAAAACATTCTCTCATCTATGATAATAAAAAAGGGAAGAAAAATTGCGGCGAGTGAACACAATTAAGGCGTGGGCGTTATTATTGAAAAATTGACTATTTTTGACTCAAGTTTTGGTATTTTTGAATTTAAAGTTTACAGATGAGATAAACCTACCACTGTGTTTGTAAAAAATTCCGGATAAAGTTTCTGTGAAAAATAATTCCTCCCTTAGTGTAACATCCGTAAAATACAATTTACCTTTGGGAAAGAAGTATGGTAAAAACTACCAAAATATGGTAAAATGTACCGTGTTTCTGGATCTATGAGAACACCAAAAAGCTCGGTAACTTTTATCGAAGCGATTTGGTATTGATTTTGTTAAAATTAACAATAAAATATGATAATATGCGATGAAATTTAGTATATGTGGTGAAATTTTGTAATTTTTATCATGATACTTTAGAGCAGGGCATAAAATTACTTATTCGGTTAAATTAATTTAGTTTTAAATTTTTTACTAAATGTGTGGTACTAGGAACTATTGTTTTGAAAATTAGAATTTCCGGTAAATCATTTCCATATGAAAGAAAAATACTAAATGAATGGTTTAAATGCCGTTAGTTTCATAAGCCTTTTTTTTCTTCCTTTTTTTGAGTAATAATTTTAACAGAATTTTTTTCTACGTTTTTAAAGTTACCCAACCATTTTTTTCATTCAGTAAATCTTACATTATTTTTTTAATGAAACCCATGATGATATTATAATTACCAAGTAATCTTCTTAACCAGTTAATAGGCCCCGTTATTTGATTATGCTGAATAGAAATTTATAATGATAATGTTTTTGGTCAAGAAATAGAAATACATTAAGAGAGAAGCCCTTGTAGAGATAACTAAAACATGTAAAAATGAGTTATGGACACAATAATAAAAAAATAAAATCACTAAACATAATTTTTTTAAAACATAAATAAGAATGCTTACTGGTTTTGATTATTCGTGTTTTTTGTGCACATAACACATTTAGGGATAAACAATTGCGATAATCTAAAAAATGTGTTAAAAAGTGTTATTTCTGATGCAAAAATCTTATGCCAATTACGACATTTTGGCATAATTGAGCTATGAAATACTCTACTTAGCAATACAATTAAAAATAGAATAAATGTAAATGGTTATTATTTTTTTTTTATTTGTAATGGAATAAAAAAAAAACATAAAAATGAAATCCTAATGAAAATTACAAATATAATGCTTGCCTGTGATAAAATAACAAATTTTTACGTGCCATCGTAATTTTTGACATTACAAGAATTATAAACTCATAAATAATTAAACAAAAATAATTCTGTTTTCAGTTGAATAAAGCAGACAAAGTTTTCTGCTATATTTAGTTTTAAATAGCAGAAAAAAAGCTCATTATCTAAGGAAATTACTTATCCTACTTAGACTAAAAACAATTATATGTAAATAAAGATAATTGAGCTTATTACCTTAAGAAAAGACTTTATTTCAGGATAATTAACTAAATGGAACTAACTATTTTAATAAATTTGCTTAAACCTATTGCACAAAGAAAAAAGTACTCCTTTCTTTTTTTTTTAAATGACTCTATTATCTGTTCGAGAAAAAATAAGATTGTTTAGCAATAATTATAATAATGAAATTGAAGTAGTATGAGAAATATTGACAATAATTCTGTTAGAGAAATATTTAAACTTATTGCGATCATAAAATTAGAAATATAAAAAAAATGGTCATTAAAAAAAAAGTGATCATAAAATCTTTTAGAGAAATACTTAAAAATGTCCAGGTCTTATTAAAAACAAAATAGTGGTAGTTAACCCTTTAACTCATAATATTTATGAAACATAATCTCCATACTTTTTTCATTATTTTATATTAATTTGGTACATCTTTTTCCTTATATAATTCCCTACTTCTTTCATTATTTTATATCACTTTAATAGTTTATAGTTATGAAATGCGGCATGAAACATCAGTGCCTTTTTTTTTCTACGTTAAAGGTAAAGTCTTCCATACACGGCTTACTTCCAAATAATAATTTTCTTAATTGGCACTCATTTGCTGTTAAATAGATCTAAAAGAAAGTTATTCATCATTAAAATTTCTTTAATTCACAAAATCACTGATGCATAAAATTTTGAACATCAATGAAAAAAACAATTTCACCTTACTTTTTTTTGGATTTTATGTTTCTGTACAAATATAATTCCGACAAATTTTAGACTTTTGCTTACAAATAAAATATGCTATTTAATTGTAACTACTAGACTGTTGTTTATAACTAAAATTCATAATTATTTATAATTGTATAAACTATTAGACTGTTGGTTATAATTAAAATATGCCGAATTATATTTTATCTATTTTTGTAAGTTATTAGAGCGTCAGAAAGAAAAAATATTTAAAAAAAGGACACAGGTCATCTGCGTCTAAGGGTTAAGAATCACTTTTTCCTTAATGAAGTAAAAAGAATAAACACGTGTTTAATTCGAAATGAAGTTAGCACTGGCTTACGTTTAGTTACATTGATCTTAACTTACCTTAAGTTTAATTTCCTTTAATATCTAGAATTAAATAAACTGTAACATTTTCAAAAGCTTTCTTTAAAAACGTAATATTATCGTTAGCAAAAATATAAGACAATAAAAGAAAAATTAACGACATTAAAATGAAAAAAAATTAAGAAAATTCGAATCATAATTTCCGATGTATCTTAATAAATAAATAATAAGCCGCTGTGGGTCAGAGGATAGAGCGTTCGTCTTCCAAGTAAGCGAACCAGTTTCGAATCCCAGCGGTGACTGATCGATTCGAATTCCGCACCTGCTCGCACCTAACACAGTTCTGACGTAAAATTCCTAACTAGTAAGCGGATCATAGGTTAGAGTCTCCTTGCCGTTAGGCTAACCGTGGGAGGTTTTCCTCTCAATGTAGCGCAAATGTGGGTTAGTTCCCCAAAGAACTCCTCCAATAGACAAATTTCACCCAAATATTTGATCCAGGAGTTCCCTTGCCTTCTGGATTGGGTTCAAAATTACAAGACTTCGGAGTTGAACATAAGTACTTAGTGGTCGTAAACCCAAAAAACTGGGCCTGCTGTTCAATGATGGTTATAAAATAAAATAAATAAATAAAAGTGTAAGGAAGGTTAGCAAAGGTTCTGTTAAAGAAAGCTTTATTAAATTCGAAGTATTATGAAAAAAGTTGGCAAGAATTGTGTTCTAGAAATTTCTGTCAAATTCGAAACATTATAAAAAGAATAATTATTATTTAAAAGAAAATTAGTACTTATTCGAAATTGTCCTCAATGAACTTCGTGGTGTTTACATAGCCCAGTTAATTGTTCATTATTTGTGTAAACTCAACCAAATAGATATATTTTTATTTTATTTTTTTTCCCTTTGTTTAACTTTGCGAAAAATTGAGAGATAATTTCGTCACGCTTTTAAATTAATTCTTTTGTATCCTGCTGTTTAAACGTTGACTGTGACTGTCCCTGAAATTTTTTCTTCCGAAAAAATCTTGCCTTTTCTTGCTAGTTCTTAAACAGCCAATTTGACATGGTACAATGATTTTAAACTTAGGCGCGGCGGACGCTCTTTTATGGAACGTGCCAAGACTAAGTTTTCACAAAAGGGTAACGACAGTAGTGATTTGTCGCCTGTTCTTAGAAGATTTTCTTTTCCAAACAATTATTTTTTTTTAAATCTAAAATTAACTTTAAAGCGTCTTGTCGCTACGACTGGTAATGGATGAATGAATTCAAATGGAGGCTGTAGTAGAGTAATTTACTTTCTCTGAAGATGTGGTTTTAGCGATGATGTTACAAATTTTATTTTCATTTCACCTATTGCATTTATGAAAGCAATTTTAGAATGTTTTTATGAACCATCTTGGAAAACATAATATGAAAAATCACTGTAATTCACTCAAAAATTAATTTTATTGAACACATGTATTTTATTTCTCATTATTCTGCAAGTTTTGGATTACATACATAATGGTTGACGTCAGAATCAGAAGCATTTGCTAAGGATGAGCTCGACTGCTTCTTTACCATGAAAGAATTTTTTTTTATTAAACTACCATGCTGTACGGTAAATACATTTTCATTTTCTGCAAAAAAAAAAAAAAAAATTAATTCTGTGATTAAAACGAAAGTATGATGTATGTAAACCATTCATTTGGTAATTTTTCCGTTCATATAGTAACAGTTAAGTGGAGGTTCTGGTTTTCACAATTATAGTTCTTATTACTACACATTTAGTAAAAAATGCAAAACCTGATATGTAAATTTAACTTATTAAATAGTTTTTAGGTCATGCTCCAAATAAATGTAATAAATGATTAACCGAATAAATGGTTTTTAGACCATGATAAAATTACCAAAAATTACCAAATTTTATCAAATATATATTTTATTGTTAATATCAACAATATCATTATCAAGTTTCTTGGTGTTTCCCTTGAGTCAGAAACACGGTAAATTTTACCAAATTTCGGTTGTTTTGACTATATTTTTTTTCTCAGTGTAATTTCCGGCCGACTTATTATCGACGTGTACTGTTAATATATACTTATCGAACAACATTATACATTGTCTTAATGTATATATAGATTATAGTGCACAAAAAAACAATAAAAAAAAAACAGATTTTTGGACGCTGCAACTCTAAAAACCATTCTATAAATTATAAACTATTCAACGTTAAATAGTTTACAGTGCATCGATGTCGGGACTCTGCTGTACACTACAATTCCATAAAGTATTTTATAGACTTAAAAATACCTCATGACTGTGTTCATTACAAAGCGAGGCTATCAAAATCTTTAATCTACAGTACACTTCAACTAAATTTTATAGACTAAAAACTACATCAGTGCTATGCAAATTGCAGTGCGCAGCTTTAGGAATATTTTCTCTGCCGAACACCTGTATTGAGTGGACTAAAAACTACGTCAATGCTATACAGATTGCAGTGCACGAATGTCGGATTTTTTTGCTCTGCCACACTCGTCAACTCTATAAACTATTCTATAGACTAAAAACTACGCCAATTTTATGTAGATTACAGCGCACGGAAATCGGAAAGTTTACGGTGCTGTATAGTACAATTTGATAAACTATTCTATAGACTACAAACTACGCCAATTTTATGTAGATTACAGTGCACGAAAATCGGAAAGTTTATTGTGCTGTATACTACAATTTGATAAACTATTCTATAGACTACAAACTACGTCAATTTTATGTAGATTACAGTGCACGAAAATCGGAAAGTTTACTGTGCTGTATAGTACAATTTGATAAACTATTCTATAGACTACCAACTACGCCAATTTTATGTAGATCACAGTGCACGGAAATCGAAAAGTTTACTGTGCTACAATTTGTACAGTTTACTGTACTACAATTTGATAAACTATTCTATAGACTACAAACTACACCAATTTTATGTAGATTACAGTGCACGAAAATCGGAAAGTTTACTGTGCTGTGTACTACAATTTGATAAACTATTCTATTGACTACAGAACTACGTCAACTCTTCATAGATTACAGTACATAAAAATCAAAATGTACTCAGCCTTACGCTGCAAAATGTACTCAGCCTTACGCTGCAACTTAGTATACTATTTAATTACCGCATTATCTTTCTAATTATGCCGATTTTACGTAGACTACAGTACATAGAAATCAAAATGTGTGCTCCGCTGTATGCTTCAACTTTATAAAGTATTTATAGACTCCATAAAATACGTTAATACTACGTAGATTGAATTGCCCGTACTTTTAATTTATATTCTGTAACTCTGTCTGAATATAACTCTATAAATTATTTTATAGAGTATTAACTAAATCTATAGACTGCGCTATGAACTATAATCTACCTTAATATTGAATTTTCTATAATCTATAAACTTCATTGCCTGGAAATCAGTCTTCACAATAATGCAATTCATGCAATAATCAGAAAGACTACAGGGAAAGGAAATCAGAATTCATGCTCTACCAAACAAAAGTTTGAACTTTTTTTATAAACACAGAAATAGAAAGTGAATCATGTAAATTCCAAAATTTAACTTTAAAAAAAAACACAAAAAATTATAGAAAATATGAATTTATAGATTTCCTATACTATGACACTAGAAGACAACAACCTTAAATTATCTTCTTAGTTTTCTTCACCCATATAACTCAATCACGTATGGCACATTTCAGTAATTATGGTAAACGTGAAGAAATGGGCGAACTGACCTGTCAGCTTAGCGAATCTTCGATTTTCAAAAATAAACCAAATTCTTTGTTAAAATGGAATTAAAATGAAGAAAATTATTGAGTTAAAAAGCGGAAAATTACCGTAACAAGAGAAATTGGTCTTTTTAGGCATATTAGCTAAGAAGATGTCAGATCTCTACAGTAAATTGTTTTAAGGAAACTTCGACACAAGGAAAAGATGTGCTGTTCTGTTGCTTATCTGGTGACAAAAAAATGGATTAATATAAAATGGTCAAAAGTTTGCTTATTTCATGAATAAGCAAATCACTTAGCATCGGAATGTTTTTGAATTCAAGTTAAACAAAATATAAAAGCACTACTGAGCTATCACTTATAATTTAGATTTAAAAAGAAGGTATAAAATTTTTTAAAAAGATTAAAATTTTTTGCATTTTAGTAGTATTAAAATAAAACATGACAGGGTAACAAATTATTCATCCTTAAAAAAATGACCAATTGCATAATTTAATATTGTGTAATATGCCGGCCAGGTGGCCGAATGGTTAGCGTGCCTGATTGAGAAGCCAATGGCTGCGGGTTCGAATCCCGCTCTGGGCATGGATGTTCCTCTCTCTCTCTCTGTTGTCTTCTGATGTGTGAATGTTTCAGAGTTGGCCAAAAATGTAATCGATTACATTTTTTGATTACAGTAATCAATTACTTGTAATCATGATTACAATTTTCAAATATTTTGATTACAGCTGTAATCATGATTACAATNTTAAGGCGAAGAACGAAAGTTCAGTGCCTGGCGTTATTTAAAAAAAAAATTTGCACGTTAAATCTGTCTAGTCATAAAATTCTTCCACGTTCCCATAACAAATTATGCCTCTAGGGGTACTGAATTGGAGATAGGTCATTCTATGATTCAGTTTAAAATTATGATCTGTAGATGAATGAATGAGTCCTTCCTATAAACGAGTTGTGACGTGTCTGTGGCTAAAGTTGTATTGTTGGCCATAGATGACTCCACTAAAAAACAAGAAATACACCCTTTGCCTCAATTCACATAGTTTCACCGAGCAGGCTTGCTGATTGGCAAGTAGCATTGGAAACAACAACAACAGCCACTTCTTAATTTTCTAGATTCTGTTAGAAGAATATACCACTGCCGAAGTGCGAGGATGCTGATCTCAATGTTTTACCTGCAGTTCCAATATCTCCCACAAATTCTCTTTGGGGTTCAAGTCAGGTGTTTTTGTTGGCAAATCAAGGTGTGAAAAGATGTGCGTATGTTAATAAAACCAGTCACATATTTTTCACCCGCCCGATAAACTTTGTTTCATTCATCTTGAAAAATAGTAATATCAAAAGTACTTATCAGGAAGATGTTGATTGAAAAGCTCCTCTTTGTCAACCATAATGTTAAAATAAACATGCTGATTCATATTAGTGGGCACCACAGTGATCAGACCTAATCCTCAATAAATATATAAAATTCCTCCAAAACACACATAACAAACTCACCTCAGGTTACAGACACGCTGTTAAAAATTTCGCATAAAATTACGGTATGAAAAACACTTTGGATGCATCGTCCGCAAAGCCCATTTTACCTTAAAATCCCTTTTCACCGTAAAATATTATACCGTAAATTTTACTGTAATATTTATTTAAATAGGAGTGATTTTACGGTAATTATTACTGGTGAAAATTACAATATATCATATTTTTTGTTCCGTAGCATGATCCGGTAAAATGGCTTAAATACTGGCACTCAAAATGACAGTACTTTTTACCGTAATATGATGAGGAATTTTTTACACAGTATTTGGTCTCTTTTTTTGTAAAAAAAACTTCTAATTCCTGTTAAGTGAGTTTGCATTACTTAAAAAGTTCTTTCATTTGTTTTCGATCGCATATATTTTTTGTTTTTTGCTAAAATGAAATCAGATAAATGAATTAGTTATGTAGTGAAAAGCTCTTTTTATTCAATCTAATAATACTTCCGCGTGTTGTTCCTTCACCAGGTACGAAGAAAAAAATAAAGAGAGAAAAATATGCAATAAGCGGCAAGGTCAGGAGACGCCCACGCACCTGTCACACTTTAATGAGGCAGTAAGGGATGGGGGGAGCATGTTCAAAGCGGCTGTTTTCCTCCCTCGCTCCTGACTGTTACAAACATTAGATGTGTAATGGCTTACTTAGTGGTCTTAGTTAAAACACAGAAGTCGAAAATATTTACATTTTAATAATGATGTTGTTGTGGAACTAGCTTCAGTTGAAACCAACAGTTATGAAATATGTTTAAGTTATTTCTAAGATAGTAAATGATCAAGCATGTGGCCCAATTAGAATACGAAATACTTAAATAAGACAAAAATAGACTGAATGATTTAAGAAACTGATGAATTTCCATACAAGCTTCCACCTCTAAAAGTGATGTTTTCTTGAAAAATGAAATCCTCTTTGAAAAATTCCATAATTCAGGAAAAATACTGAAAATTCTATTGTGTGAATAATTCTTACTTAAGTTAGTTCTTATTGTCCTATGATTTACAGAATATTATTGTGTTCTAACTTCATTATTAAAAAACGTTGTTAAACATGTTTAATTCTCAAATAAAGTAAATTTTACTTTGTTATAATTTATTCTGTTTGTCTTATGATTTGCATAGTAACATTAGAAACCAGCAGTTATGATAAATATTTAATAAGAAATTAATAAATATTATTTGATTAAGTTTCCTCTTTATGCCTTATGATTTTCAGAACATGATTGCAGATTAACTTAGACAGAAATCAACAGTTTTGAACTATATCTAATTCTAGCATAATATATTTTGCTTGTTTAAATCAGCATTCTTTTCTTATGATTTTCAGAGCATTGTTGCAGATTATCTTAACCAGAAACCAACAATTTAAAAATGTGTGTAATTCTAACACAATATTTTTGCTTCTTTAAATCAGCTTTGTTTTCTTATGATTCTTAGCCAGAAACCAACAATTTTAAAATATGTCTAATTCAAACACAATGTATTTTGCTTGTTTATGTTTGCTCTTTTTGTCTTGTGATTTTCAGAATATTATTACAGACTAACTTCATTAGAAACCAAAAGTTACGAAATACGTTTAATTCTAACACAAATATTATTTGTTAAATTTAACCATTTTCGCTTTATGGTTTGTAAAGCATTATTGCGAATTCAAAGAAGAGATTATTTTCGTGGTTAATTTTTAGTTTCACAATAAATCTAAATTTTGAGGACTTCAAAATAAAAAAACAATTCAAAATACAGCCAAAATACATTCCAAACAATCATTCCAAACTTACTACATTTCTCTAGGAATTAAAAGGAAGTGTTTTTTTGCCTCACTCTAATGTTTGCTGAGTATTTTTCTCTTTTTTTTATATATTTTAATTCAAAGCGTTCCCACACTTAACTTGAAATTTTGATTAGCTAATATTTTTTTTTCTCCTCAAACTATCAGAATAAAACTTCTAGCCTTATTTTTTTTCAATCGCTTTTTACTTAAAAGAAACATTGTCAAAGAAAAGGGGGGGGGATATAAATGATTTGTTTCTAGACTAGTTGCGAGAGCAAAGTTATAATCTAAAGTCACTGAAGCGAGATGACCCCGCCAAACAACTGTGAAATGTGACCATTAAGATTTAATAGGCTTTTTGCAACACTAATATCTTTTTTGAACTTCAACCTGAACATTCGCTTTTACTACTGCAGAACAGATTGTTGGTAGCAATATGTGTCAGTAGTTGTCTGAAATTTTAATTGATGTTATGATAGTAATATATAGATGCAGTTTATAATAATCAAACTGCATTTTTTGAGTATTATAAATGCAATTTTGATTCAGTTTGACATTTACTGCACAATTTAGGCAGACTTAACTAAGTTAAATTTTGTGTAAGTATTTATCTAATATATATAATTCTCTTACGTGGATCCCATATTACGGCTGTATTTCTTTTCCGCCGGTGGCAACGTTTGCTTTGTTTTGTTTACTATTTCTCTTACACGGTGACAAAAAAAGCCTCATTACAACTCCCCGAATGGCAACGCTAGAAAATCGACCAATTATTACCGCTAAAAATGTCACATGCCAAATCTAGCTGAGAAGGCTCAACATATAGCGCTTTTAAAAACGGAAACTGAAATAACCTTAAGCTAGGCAGAAGTGAGTAGTCTTTGTCGATAGATCTCTATTCTAGTACTTTGTCGAAAGCGTTTTTTTTTCACGAATTTATATCTTACGAACTTATTTGACGATTTTTGATTTATATCACAAATTATACTATAGCACATTTCTAATAGGTTTAACGAATTACATGTCATTTATTTGAATTCAAATTTATTTTAATGACTTAGTATTTACTAAAAAGATGTATTTTTTTTTAAAAAAAAGTTTTTATGTGGATTTGAATTATTGTTTTGAATTCTTAGAATTTTGTGCATTTTCAATGTACCAAGTTAGTCGCGAGCGAAGCGAGCATGGTTTACGAAGCAAACCATATATGATTGCGTAGCAATTTTCGGGGTTTGGCGAGCGTTAGCGAGGGGGCGCAGCCCACTAGTTTACTATAATTTATTACTAAATTTTTCGAAGCTATTGCATTTTTTTAAGGCACATGTTGTTCTGGTAAACTGTAACAAATTCCGGATCAAATTACAGTAAAAAATACTGGAACAGTAGTGCAGCATCCGTAAAATCCATTTCACTGTAAAAGTCATTTTTACCGTAAAACTGTGTACCCTAATTTTTATAATAATATTTATTCAGTTACGATGATTTTGCTTTAAATATTACTGCAAAAATTACAGTTTATCAGATTTTATGTTCAGTAAAATTTCACGGTAAAAATGGATTTTACCGCAAAAATATGGCACTCTAATTGCCGGTACTTTTTAACGTTCTTTGATCCGGAATTTCTAACAGTGTATGCTTTGAAGATTCAAAGACATTGGTTAATAAATAGGATAAAATCGACAGTCAACGAATTGGCATGTACCTACGTTTTATTTTTTGGAAATAAAGTTGCTTGTAGTAAAGTAGCACTGTTTCTTGTCTCAATTCGTACACTTTTCTAAAACTTTAACTAAACTTTCTAAATATTTGTTAAAACTTTTCAGATAAATTTTTATTAAAAATAATTATTTTTGAAATAAATTTTTACCACCATTGTATTAGTTTAATTAATTTGAAAACTAATAATATTTTTGTTATGAAAATCTCATGTTTAATTGGATGCAAGTGACGTCATCGTAGGTAAATCGTAGCATTTGTGGATTTAGGAGCCAATCGGGTTCAACACGCATGCGTGGTGGCGCTTACAGGTATGCAATTAAATCTGATTTAAATCACATGGTTAGGCATAATCACTTCATTTCTCTCAAGCTGCAAGTTCTAATTGTACAACTAGGATTTCATTTGTAAGTGGCATAAATTAATTTCGAAATTACTAGAAAAAGAATAAAATGCAAAACGTTACAAAACAAAAATTACTATTTAAAAACTGAAAGAAAATCTTTATTTTCTATTTTATTTTGTTCTTCTTGTTATGGTGCACATTTATTTTATCTTTATTTTATTA
This sequence comes from Parasteatoda tepidariorum, assembly GCF_043381705.1. Taxonomy (NCBI): domain Eukaryota; kingdom Metazoa; phylum Arthropoda; class Arachnida; order Araneae; family Theridiidae; genus Parasteatoda; species Parasteatoda tepidariorum. Next base: position 54,975,104 of record NC_092213.1, on the reverse strand, counting down.
TTTTGCTTTTATGTATTTTTTATATTATTATTTTACTTCAATTATATTATTATTTTATTTCAACATTTTTTTTATTTAATTAGTCACTTTTCTAACAAGCACTTTTAAAATATTTGTTTCAAATGACATGTTTTTCAAATTATGAAATTTCCTAATCTAAAATTTTCTAGAAAAGCAGCAGATTCAATATTAAGAAAAAAAATCAGTATTTTTCACGAATGGTACTCTATAATTGGTTGTTAATTGGTAACTGTAACTCTATAATTGGTTACCAAGAAAAAATATCTTATTAAATTTCAATGCTGATTTGGTGACTCGAATCACTGAATTAAATTTAAGATTTTCAATAATTAGAATCACTGAATTTATTCGGGTACTCGAATCATGATCTCAAAACTGATTTAAATAAGTTATTGTGATCAAATAATTCAAAACGCTCAATGTGATGCATTTGATTAAATAACTAAATTATATCACTGTCATGATATCAATCAAATGTGATCATCATATTCTCAACTAATCAAATTAAATTTATATTATTGGTTGCTGGTCACTTTAATTTCGAAACACATTTTGCTTAAAATTATTACTACAATGCAATATAAAATAAAATAAAAAACTTTCCCAAAAACTGTAAAATTATTATGTACTGAAAGAAACCGAGCATCAAAGCCCATATGATTGATAATTATTTTTTATATAATTCAAATAGGCAATATTACAATTTATACATTGCTGTTAAAATACAATATTATTTTCAAGTCATTATTATAGATATTGATCTAGCGATTCGAATTACATCAATTACAAGTAGCAATCGAATCAGAATCACTTAAACGAAGAGATTCGAATATCCTTGATGATTCGCTCAACCAAACTCTATGTCCGACTCATGCTAAAAATTCTACAACGAAATATTTATTGCAACGTTACCTAACGATAAAGCGACATTAGTGACTTGGGCATAAATTTTCGCTCAATAAAACTATCACATAAACATTTGACACAATATAAACTTTTATTTCAATCTTTTTGACAGCGTTCCTAAAACTAAATAGTGCAAAAAAAAAATTCTTCCCGAACCAAATCACTAACCGCCAATCATTATGAGTAAGGCTAATTTATGGCAAATATTTCAATGAACTTCAATGCTGCTGTCTTAAGGAAGTGGACAGGTCATTCAATCTTCTTAAACATTGCGTTGGCTGACCATATCGAAAACTCTTATCTCAACTCAGACTCATCGAAGGTGGGCTCAGTTTGGAAGATACTGGTAAGGTCAAGGATAGGACACCTTTTTAAGGTAAATGACAATAAACAACAGTGAGATAATTTGTTCTTTTTTTCGATTATTTTCAGATGGTAGAATATTTGTCAACCCACATTTTGACCCTCAGGATGTAATGCTGATGGATATGCTGATAAGATGGATGGTGTCTTGAGAAAATTATCATGCATATTTGAATACGAAATGATTGTAAATTCTCAAGGGTCGATGAATCACTGGAATCAAAAAAAATCCGTAGTTGTATTATAAGCCTATAATTGTATCATCAGCCAAAGAAATACCGGAAATGCCTTATTTACATAATAAAGTAATTAAAATTAAAATGCCGTTGAATATATTTTTAAAATAAAATATAAAGCATTCTATCAGTGGACAAAAAAGAACCAAAGGGTGGGGAGGAAGTTAAGATTTCGTAATTTTGTGAAATTAGTACACTGAGAAAAAAAGAAGTATATCAAAACTAGCAGAATGTGGAGAAATTCACCGTATTTCCTCAAAAAGCTTGGTAATTTTTACCGTAGCGCTTTGGTAATGATTTTGGTAGAATTAAAACTAAAATATGGTTTCATAATATGCGCTAAAATTTGGTAAATGTGGTAAAATTTGGTTATTTTATCATGATACCTTATCATGGCATAAAAGCTATTTATTTGCTAGAATGTACTTTCAGTTATGTATTTATATTAATAAATGTGTAGTAATGAGAACTGCAATTTTGAAGGGCAAACTTTACGATAAACCGTTACCATATGAACGGAAAAATTTATTTATTTTAGTTTAGTACCATTTATTTTAGTTTTATTAATCAAAATTTAGTTGTTTTTTTTACCAGAAATATCATTAACTTATAATGTGGTAATTTTATCAGAAGTTTTTTCTATCAATGTGGTCATGCACAAGCGGCCTTTAGTGATACTAGTATCCATCGCTCCAGTCGATCAAGCTTCCAAAGGGAATCGAACCCCTGCCTTTCGCGACGACAGCTCAATGTCTAATCACTAAGCCATTGCGATTCGACAAACCGAATAATAGTCTTACAGACTGAAATTTAAGTATACAAAATTCAACTGTATGCATAATCAAGTAATATACAATGAATGTACAAAATTTCCACTTTATACATAATCTAAGCAATAAATAAAAATTTTAAAAAAAAATCTAAATGTAATTTTAAATTTCTTTGCTGTTCGTGAAAATGATTAATGTTACACATAAATACAGCAACCGAAAAACTTAAAAGCATAAAGTGAAATCAGAATTTTTCTTTAATGTTTATGAAAAAGTGAAATTTCGTAAGATTGCAATAATTAATAAACACTCCATGCATAAAAGCTTTATGATACATTCAGAATTTTTCAGACCATGCTAAATAGTAGCTATACTGTTAAAAATTCCGGATCAAATTACGGTAAAAAGTATCAGCAATCAGGTCAGGTACTTTTTACAGTAAAATTCATTTACCGGAACATGTTTCGGAACAAAAAAAAAACTGATGTATCGTAATTTTTGCAGAAATTCCACAGTAAAATTACTGAATTTCTCTAATTAAATAAATACCATTGTAAAAAATTACGGTATAATATTTTACGGATGATGCACTCGAATTGCCGATACTTTAAATGTAATTAGATCCGGAATTTTTTTTACAGTGTATAAAGATTTCAAAAGCGGTAACAACTAACTATCAAATTAAATCTGACGCGTATTCAAAATAAACTAAACAAAAATAAAAGAGGGGTTAAGTTTAGAGCTGGGGATAAAAATAAGTTCATAGCTATGACAAAGTAGCCATTTGTGTCATCCGAGGCCTGTTGTAACCCATTCTTAAAATCCTCAAAATAGCGACACAGAAAACGAAACCGTTGCTAGGTCAATGTATGCAAAGAGTAGACGTGATAAAGGGATTTAAACTGGCGCCCTTGAATTGCAAAATGTTCTGAGTTAAGCTTTTGTTCGAAAGCCTTTAAAATCCTGTTTTTACATAGAGTTATTAATTTCGCAAGTATTCTTAAGTAATGCGTTATATTATTACATTACATTACATACCATTTATATTATTACAGTCAAACCCCGCTATAGTGAACACCCGGATATAGTGAACGAAATGTTCGCTCCCGTGCCTTACTATACACATATAATATTATTTTTTTTTTGTGGATATAGTGAACCAAAATTAGAGAGGAAATTGGATATTATGAACTTTTTTCTGTCTTCAACTGATTTTTTTTCTTCGTTTTTTGGTTATTTTGAAATTTTTACAATATATTTTACAATAATATTTTTTTAATTAGAGCGTTTTAGGATTTTACTGTAATTATAACTGTAAAAATCACGGTAGATCAGATTTTTTTCTGTTACTTTTTACAGTAATTTGATCCAGAATTTCATACAGCGTTTAATTAATCATCATTTACGTTACTAGAAGAGGAAAACCATGAAAACCTAACTTGGTAATACCGATGACAATTGTACTCCAATGCTTCATCTTTCTACTGATTTGAATAACATATAACAACATCGGATTTGTGGAGGCTGCAAATTGACATTATATCTGGGATTCGAATCTATTCAAGACAGTTCGGTTAATTTATGTAGGTTTGGAATTTGAAAATTTACTTGGAGACGAGAGAACTCTAGTATTTGTATCAGGCAAATAGCCCTTCGCGTAAATATCCGAAAATGCTTTGAACTTGAGAAGACGGCACGATTAATACCGGTGGCAAATCTAAATGTATTTTTCATTCTTGCTTCAAGTGGCTTTTTCTTTAAAATTAAGCTGTTTTAATTTAAGGTGTTTATGCAAGAATTTCTTAGCATATTGGGGAAAGATGTGATTCATTAATAATATAATAATTAATAACAAAAATTTGAGGATTGTTGAATTATTTCTTACATAAGTTCTAAAGTAATTTTCTTAAATCTGTAGCAAAATCAGAAAAATATTATTTTCTAAACGAGGCAAATAAAATTTGTCTTAAAGCTTTCTAAGTTTAACTGCGTGGCAAAACAGCGAAATCTATACAAATCTTCAATACAAACTGACATTTTAGATTGAAGTAAAATATTGGCCTTATTGCAATCTTCCGTTTAAAGAAAAACATGTTTTTTTTTCCTCAAAAAAAAATCATCAACGTTTTTTGGAGTTATCAAAAATAGTTTAAAACTGACAAAAAGAAAAGAAAAAAAAAAAAACTCTTTTCCGAAAATTGAAACTTCTAAAAGCTTCGAATGAATCATCCACTTGAATATAAAATATGGATAGGTTTCGTTTTTTAAGCTCAGTAGAACGTAGAAAAAAATTGAAAGCAAAACGAAGCAGCTGATAACAATACATTAAAAAAAAAAAATTCCCACTGCACTCCTTTAGTGACTCAGTCAGCCCTACGTGCTCCGCAACTTCAACGCATATGCGTTGGCAACTGTTCAAGCGGTTAATTTTTGCAAAGGGAAGGATGGCAGAGCAGTTTGAAAATAAAATAAAAGAAAGAAGAAAATTATAAAATGCAAGTAATCAGAATATGTCAACGAGTCAGGAACTTAAAAATATTTTTTTTAAATATTTTTGGCAGCACCTCTGCACGTAAACAATGAAATGTGGAGCAATGAGAAACAATATTGTAATTAAATACTAATTCATTTACTAATGAATATAAAACAATAAAAAAATACATAAGTTACTAATTAATTTTACAATGAAAATTTTTTGTAAAAGTTTTAACAGTTAAATTAATTAAGATTAATTTTATATTCTATGGTTTTTGATATAAAAGCAAGACTAACATTCAAAAATTTTTCGTGGCATACATTGTCAAAGGTCCAAAAAAAAAAGGCATGACAGTGACAAATTTTTTCAAAGGTCCAGTCTTTAATCTTAATTGGTAGAAAAGCTTCACACCAAAAAATCACATCATCTAATAAGTAAAATCTAGAAAAATGTGCTAAAATGGTTTGTAAAAATAGTGACAAGTCTGACTTAACGCTTTGATTTATTTAAATATTTAATGAAAATTTACTTTCATTTGAATAGGCAACGGAAAAATCAGTACCATCTTTGCACAGCTGAATGATTGTACTGTACTGCATGGCAATGACATTTCTGGGGCGAGGGTACATAATTCATGGTAATGAAACTGAAGTATACGCTATTTAAAAAAAAAAAGTTTTTTTTTTTTGTAATTATACCGTCCTTATGGTAACGGTTTTCCGGAAGTTCTGGTTTTCACAATTATAGTTCTTATTCTATTACCACACATTTAGTAAGAAATACAAATCAGATCAGTAAATTTAACTAAATAAATAATCTTTATAAGATGCTCTAAGATATTATGATAAAATAAGCAAATTTTAACACATTTGCCAAATTTTATCACATATGCAAAACAATATTTCATTGTTAATTTTACCAAAATTACCTAGGTTTTTAAAGTTTCCATAGAGCCAGAAACACGGTAAATTTAGCCATATTCTGCTAACCTCGACCATACCTTTTCTTTCAGCGTAGAAAATTTTACTAAAATAGTTCGTAAAAATAGTGACAAGTATAAATTAAGTCTAAGATTCGCAAAAATAACTCATGAAAATTTTTCGTTTCCTTTAAAACAATATAAATAAATCCATACCATTTCTACACCGAAAAACTAGAACGCAAGATAATTAGTTGTTTTTTTATTTAAAAAAAGCTTTAAATAAATGCGTCAAATAATAACATATGTAAATTAACACTTTTTTATTTACTTAAATATTTAATAAAACTTGTTCTTAATTTTTTATTTTGAGAGCAATCGGAAAATCTGTACCATCTCTCCTCCTAACAATTAGTGCATGTAATTATTAATGCCTTCAAAAAGTAAAAAGAAGAAGAAGAAAAAAATAGTCCGTAAAAGTAGTAACAATTATAAAATAATTACTTAATTAAAACTTCATTTAAATATTTAATAAAAACTCCGTTTTATTTATAAAACAAATGGAAATATCCGTACCATTTAGAAAGGTAATGCAAAATGCCGAAATCAAAAATCATTCGAGATTTTGAGTAAAGATATACTTACAATTATTTACTAAAGTGCCAATAAATTAATTTATTGGTTATAATAATTGATAAATAACTTAATAAAGTGCCAATAAATTAATTTATTGGTTATATTAATTGATACATAAATTAATAAAGTGCCAATAAATTAATTTATTGGTTATATTAATTGATAACTAAATTAATAAAGTGCCAATAAATTAATATATATATATATATATATATGTTTGTTTATTTATTTAAATTAATATATAATAAATAAATAAACAAATTTACACTTTTCATTCTTGAAAATAGCGAAAACTTGAAGCGAAAGACTTTAAAAAAAAGACCAGTGTAATTTTTTTTCTTTTTTTATATATAAGATATTGTTGTTGACATTGTATAGCTTAACTGAGATGTTGACATTGTATAACTTAAATGTCAAATTTACATGGTAAAAATAATTGTTCCTTTGACACATCGCTGTGTTAAAAATGACGGAACATGTTTGACAATAATATCGTTCAAATCTGTTGACACCTTAATATGATGCTAAGTTGACAAATTTGACTATATGATACTGTATCGATAATCAAGTTAAGTTGGATTAATTTACACGATATAGCTCAACTTGTAACTGTATTAAAGCTACGGCCAATTAGAAAAATATTATGGTTTAACAAGTTCTGAAGTTGCTAACAGTGTTTTATATCATAAACGTTAAAAGATAAGCATTAGTGATTTTCGAAAAATGGTTTTCTTTTTAAGAGTTATTCAACCTTCTTAAAAAAAATCGGTTACAGGCTTAATTTTTAGTCAAAATATTGAACCTTTTGACCAGGTCCGGATTAAGGTAAGGGGGACTACTGGCGCTGTAGCCCCAGGCCCCAATATTTTTAGAGAGCTCTAAAATTGATGAAAGTAAAATTGATTTTTGTGATTTTCTGAGAAAATATTAGATTTTTACTAAGTAATTCTCTGTATTTATCTACAAAACCTTACAATTCCATGGAGTCTCCATCTGTAAAATTTAATAAAAAAGGAAAATTTTAAAATTTTTTATAGGACGTTTTTGTTAACGTGGACGTTTAATTTAATATAATCATTTTTGTAAAAAAAAATTATTTAAAAAAAATTCATAAACCATTTTTTTAATTTTTGAAAACAAGTTTAATGGTAACTGAATTTCATAAGAAGTTTCAATATTTCTGAATATAGATGAGTTTTGGATAATAAATTTGGTATAGGTACGGCCCTAAGTTCCACATTAGCCCCCATGCTCCATCATTCTCTAACACGGCTCTATACCACGAGAGAAACTTTTTATCGCGAATTCTCTTTCACTTCCATAAATAATTTTCTGAATAATTGTCTTATTGAAATATTGCTAATAATGAATGAGGTGAATCGGGGTTCGATCCCGGCGATGGCTGGTCGATACGAATTCCGCATCCAGCTTGCATCGACCACAGTGCTGACGTGAAATATCCTCAGTGGTAGACGGATCATGGGTTAGAGTCCCCTTGCCGTCAGGCTAACCGTTGGAGGTTCTCGTGCTCTTCCTCTCCATGTTACGCAAATGCGGATTAGCTCCATCGAAAAGTCCTCCACGAAGGCAAATTTCTGCCAATACTCGGTCCAGGACATCCCTTGTCTTCTGGATTGGGTTCAAAATTACAAGGCTACGTAGTTGAACATTGGTAGTCGTAAACCCATAAAATTGGGTCGACCGTTCAACGACGGTTATAAAATAAAATAAAACATAGAGTAAGCCATGTAGCTTCAAATACTGAAAATAAAACTTCAAAGGGATAATTTAGGATTACGTAAAAGGGAACTTCTCTTCAATAATTTGCTTGCAATTAGATTTTTTTTCTTCAACAATTGAAATGAATTGAATTATTTTTCTTGATCAATTGGTTTTTAACTCATCCTTGTGGCATGAATCAATATAATGAATAATAATAATTTCTATAAAAAGTAAACATCTTTAAAAAAAAATCCGTGGTTTTCAAATGAATTTCGTCAAAATGAGGTGGCGAATAAAGTGTTAAGTGTAAATCAATGCTAGCAGAAAGTTTTTTAATTGAGATTTTGCGTTCACAGTAAGCTTTTCATTTTATCTAAGTCTGGTTATGGCAGCTGCGATAGATCAGGGGATAGAGCGTTCGCCTTCCAATGAGGCGAATCGGGTTCGAATCCCAGTCGATACGAATTCCACAACTGGCCTGCATCGACCACAGTGCTGACGAGAAATATCCTCAATGGTAGAGGATCATGGGTTAGAGTACCCTTGCCGTCAGGCAAACCGTTGGAGGTTCTCGTGGTCTTCCTCCCCATGTAACGCAAATGCGGGTTAGCTCCATCAAAAAGTCCTCCACGAAGGCAAATTTCTCCCAATGTTCGATCCAAGAGTTCCCTTGCCTTCTGGATTGGGTTCAAAATTACAAGGCTACGGAGTTGAACACAGTGGCGTAGCGAGCTTAACTCGCGCCCGGGGCACAATACCCTTTTAGCGCCCCCCCCCCCATTCGAAAACCATNATTTAAAAAAAAAAAAAATTAAAATTCTCACCACAAAAAAGAAATATAAATAAATAAATAAACAATTATTTCTCGAATTTCTCATCATTGTTTACCAACATTTCCTCGTCGTCCTCGGAGGAAGATGACGATTTCGAGGATGACAATTCAGAGAAAAGGCTCTAAATTTAGCTCCTCAACCCTAGCAGGGAGTTTTCTGCTTACCTCGTAACTTTCCCCCCTCCTAATGACGAGGGTTGGAGGTAATTCTGTTGCGGGGAGGGCCCCCGACAAACTGGGAGACGGAAATATTCCTACAGGAAATGACTGTCAAAACCGTATCTTTTGAGTTACCTCAAGCAGATGGAAGGCTAATACTCAAGAGAGCGTCACTTTCCTCTGATGTTGCTAGATTCAGTTCCGGTATCTTTTCCCCTCACACTCCCACTTCAAAAAAATGTCAGAAGATAATTTTTTCTTGAAGTCTTTTCAGTTTGAAGTTGAAATTCTGAGAAATATCACAGCAACAGTGTGCGTGCCTCATAAAAAAATTGAATCTGTTCTGCTCAGTCTCCTCAAACAATGCCTGTTTGGGTGAATTCTGTGATATTTTTCCTTGCCGTAAAATAATTTCATATCAAAAAGTGTCTTGATGTGCCTACCGCGTTTTTAATTCAAAAATAATACTGTAATATTGAGTAAAAGAACACTTTCAGTTTTTTATTTTAAAATTAATAATCGATTTATTTGAAAAAAATTATTACATAAATGATAGATTTTCGAAATATTTCCTTCTGTGTATTTCGATTTTTTCGTTCTTTCAATTTTGAAAATGTTTACAGTTTGATTGGTTATAGGTTTGACAGTTTTGATAGGTATACAGCTTTTTAAATCATTTCGAAGCAATTTTTTTACATGACAAAATACATTGATTAAATTGAGTGAAATTGGTCGAGTAGCTCCTGAGAAATTGAAACAAACAAACAAATTATAATTTTAATCGTAATGATATATGTATACGTATATTTCACATTGGAAGCATAAATACAATGCTTTCTTATACTTTATTAGGAGATAACGGCTTCAAATTTCTTTTTTTATTATTCTGAGAGGAAAGAAAAATGTTTTTCTTTTATTCGAAACTTTATCTTGTTCAGACATGTTTTTTTTTTCTTTTGCGATCTTTATACAAAGAAATATGTTGAAAAAAATTAATGATACAAAGCTCAATTAGTGGTAGGGTACCCATTTAACTAAAAAAGGCCTTTATTTCTATAATCTTAACTATTACCCTAATTTGTACCCATCTTGATTCCTTGCCAATTAGGGATTTAAGATAATCAACATTTTTATTTATAATTGCCATTAATAAGTCATGCATTTCACTAACTATTTAAATACTTTGACAACTACTTTTCTAATTTGTGTAGCATAACAAAATGAATCACGCAGGTTTTTAATTAGTTTTCCTTTTTATTACATGACCAGTATTGTTGGTTTGATTTTGAGTGCAACTTATAAAGGGCTTAAGCAAAGATTAATTCATATAAAACAGCATCCAACCATAATTTGACTAACTTCAACAACTATATTGTTGGGATGAGTGTTTCATTTTCTTGAGTCTGTTATGTCTCATTTTATCTTTATGTTGGAAAGAAAAACAAAAGATGGAAAGATATCGATTTTTAAGCCATTGAAACGTTATTATTTTATTCTATCACGGGCATGGAAACGGCGATGCATCTCATATTTGAGACTGTAATATTAAATTCTGAATCTTTGATTTTTAAAGAAGAAAAGGAAACACTTTGATCACTCACTAACTCACCATCATAGAGGGTTATTTTAGGGAAATTAACCAGCATAAAGGGAAATTAACCAGCATATATATATATATATATATAATTATGTTGAATAGAACCAAAATTTGCGGTACTTAAACCATTCATTTGGTGATTTTTCCTTTCATATGGTAACGGTTTACCAGAAATTGTTGCTTTCAAAGTTATAGTTCTTATTACCTCACACTTACTAAAAAAAATACAAAACTGAAAAGTAAATATAACCGAATTAATGATTTTTATACCATGCTCCAAGGTATCATGATAAAGTTACCATCACAAATTATAAAAACGCATTTTATAGATAATTTTACAAAAATCATTAAATAAGAGCTTCGGTAAAAATTTTCCTGCTTTTTTAATTTAATCATAATCTGGTAGTTTTAACCATATTTTTTTTTCTCAATTTCGGATCTGGTATTTATTATTATAGTGTCTAGGTATATGCCGTGATAAATACCAAAATATTATTTTTTTTTTACAATAAAAAATAGTTATATAATAGATTAAAAATGAATTTTCTAATGGCTTTAGGTATCGTAGATATTATAAGAGAATAAAGTGCTTTAATGGCTTAATCATGCATGGGCTATAGAGGTAAGAACTTTAACTGTTCACAGACGCAAGTTATACAATTAAAAAAAAAAAAAATGTTATTTAAAAAGCGCCACAGCTGCCCGTTTCTATATTATAGACAATTTAGATGAAATAAAGTGTATTTAAAATTGTAGAACAAATAATATCGGTTATTTTCTTTAATAATATCGTTTATTACGAAAAAATATATCTTGATATAAGATATATTTTATAAGTGTAAAAACTGTTTTCCTGTTAATCGTCATCATTGTTCCCTTTGCTTGCCTGAATATAAAAACTCTTTTGAAAAAAAAAAAAAAACAAGTTATATTTTTTTAATCTAAATATACATATTATGTGTTTGTGTACTAAATAGAAATGATACAAAAATATTTTTACAGTGAAAAGGTAAACATTTGTATAAAAAAAATATTTCTTCACAATTCTAGATAAAATTTACTTTCTAATAAAATTATTAATTAACTTTTCAATTAGTATCATTTAAAATGTTTTTATATGTTCACTTTTTTTTTGTTTTATAAAGAAAAAAAATGGAAAAAAAAATTTCGTGTTTTTTTAAGCAACGTGAGTGGACAATAATTACATTTTTCCATGCAACTACAATATGAAGCTATCACTAAATTTTTATTTTAATGTTTTTTCATTGATTTAAATACTGAAATGCATAGTCTTAATTTTAAAGTATCATAAGATTAATTTTTCTTATTTGCCTAATGTTAAGGCTAGCGTGTTGAGAAAATCACCCTTGTGTAGTGTCAGTTAAAAATGGAAATGGTAAATGTATCTTTGAATGCTATTGTTATAGTGTTGATATCATTACATCAGTCAAAGAAATTGATATTGCTGAATCGTATTTCTACAGGTATAGACGTGTGGAGCTAGAATTTTTCTTAAATTTGACTAGCAAATACTTTGGTTTACTTTCCTCTGATGAACGCTTACGAAACAATTAAAACTGTTCGTTCTTTCGCAATGCAATATGAAAATTTAAATCATTTTTTAAATACAGTTTGTAAGTTAGAAGACTTTTGGAAAGCATGTGTGAATAAGAAACCAAAACAGCTAGCCATTACCGGTTATTTTCTAAGTAATCCTCTCCGATTTGTGCAATAAATCTGTTTAGTTTGATTTTATCGATTCGAATCCAAACATAATTTTTTTAAACATATTTTCGATAAGAAATACATCAAAATTGCTTTCCACATGCAATAATTTCATAATCTCAAGACTTGTTTTAATATCTTTCAATTAAAAATAATTTAGGAAAAATTAGAAGGCAATTGAGTAAATACAAAATTGTAAAGGAAAAATTGGAGAAAAAAACATATCTATTGATTCAGTTTAAAATATTATTTTTCAAGAATATACAGCATATTTAAATGATTTTTGGAGTTGTAAATTATTTATAAGTATGAATTTGCAAATTGTTCAAAATATGAAAGAACTAAACTTAATAAATTCTAAATTGGAGCAAGAATAATAAAAAAAAATACTAAAATAAAAGTAATAAATAATTAAATGAATAAAAACAGCTAAGTTTCAAATTTATTTTTTATTAATTAAAGATTAATGACGCTTCATAGTTTATAATTCGATGTATACATGGTTATCTAATAATAAATAATAATAAAAAATTACGAGAATATATAAAAGATTTTAAGAATGTTTCAGAGATTTCATCATGAATAGATCTCCTTAATTGCATTTAAAGTCTATAAACTTCCAGCTAAATGAAGATGGATGATTTGATGATAAGTTAAAGAGATCATTTTGTTTTGTTGAGATAAAATTTTTTCAAAACAAAATGAATAACTTCGGTTGATTGAGACTAACAGTTCATCGTTTAAGAAAGTTATCTGCCGCCAAATCTTAGTTGGCGAAAGTTATCGTGGATTAATATGAAAATTAAATTGTTATTGTGTTTAAATCTTCTCGTTCAAAAATTTACTTTTGACTGAAGACTTGTTGTTTTCATGTCATCGGATTTATCCAAAAGAAGAAAAAAATCACTAAACTCCACCGAATTTATTTAAATAAATAAATACACTCTCTGATTAAATATACGATTATCAACACTTTCTCTAAATGTTTACATCACTAAATATCTACACTTTTTAAAATAGCACTTATTCGAAGCTTTTAATTAGTTTTTGATAACATTAATTAATTCATACAAATCCGATTTTGTTTATAAAATAACAAGGTAAGGAGTTTACTTTCATAATAGTATAAGCTATTACCGAAATTTAGTAACTAAAAATTATCATGTGAGCTTCAACTATTATGATAACTTTTAGAATTCAATTATATACAATTTAATGGCATTCAGTTTTTATTTTCATGAAATTGATTAATAAATAAAATGTATTCGATTCTACAGAAAAAATAGGGCATTATTAACAAAATAAATTATTAATAAAATTTAAGCATAATTAACAAAATAAGGCATTTATTTGTTATCGTAACAGTAAAAACCTGATCGAAAATCATGATATTTTCTTAGTATTATATTACTTTAACTTAAACATAACTTTTTAGATAAAGTAAGAACTGGAATTAAATTAAATACAGTTTAATGAAACAAGAGCTGGATGACACTGCACTAAACTCAAGGTGAAAACTTTAGATAATATGAACTAAGAAGGGTAACAAAAATATAAAAAAATGCAACAAACTATGCTTGCAAACTGAAATAGAAAAGGATAAAAGCAAATAAACAAAAAAAAAGTAAGTAATATAACAAAAGCAAGTAAGAATTGCAAAACTATCAGTTATCTAGAAAAGATAAATCAATAATTAGAAATGAGATTTAAACATGAAGTATATATTTATATACATCAATGAATATATGTATGTAAGGAAGTATGTGATATGAATAAATAAGTAAGAAGATATGAAGTTTTTTCAAGGAATTGTGAAAAAAATAATAAGTAAATAAATAAATTAAATAAATAAAAAATATTACTGTTCATCTACTACAACGTAACTCATCGCAATATCATAATGTAATACCGAAAAAATAAAACGAATTTTGGTGAAAAATTAAACAAATTTAAACACAATTTATCCAAAATCTTTTTTTGCCAGTATATAATACGTAAATATCAGCTTTGAATCATAAAACAGCTTTGTTTAAGATTTTTATGCATAAAATTGCTATAAGCTGTTAGCGTTTATTAGTTTCATTTCAAAGTTTTTTATTCTTTAAGAAAAAAAGTTAAACGATAAGAAAAACACTTTTTTCCTTTTACATAAATTTGTATTGTAATTAATATTCCATAATATAATTCTAAATGTACTTACCTGAAATTTTATCAGCAATAAGCTCAAATAAATTAGATATTTGGCTATGATAAATTTGGTCTCCATTTTTTAGTTTACCCCTGGCTGAGCATTGTGTAGCGAAGGGGTTAAAAAATATCTCCGGCATAGATAATTTTTCCAAAAGTCATCAGAAATTATTCGAAGATTTAATTTATTTCTTATTTAATATCCATCTTAACCATAGCATATATTCCACACTTGCTTCTTTACAGATAAACAATCTTCCATTGTAAACACACTTTTTAATAATAATAGAATTTCTCTCTTAAAAAAACAAACCAGACACTCTAATGACGCAAACGATTGTAAATATTTTTTTAATGCAGACGATTTTTCACTTTTTATTTGGAAATTCCAGAGAAAATTAAATCGTCTGTACAACGAAAGAGAGTGAAATAGAATTGAATATATAATTTAGGAGGTGAAATGGCCTACATTGAAACCAGCTCCGCAACTGCTGATCGCATCTCGAATTGTGAGAGTAAAAAGCTTGAGCCAAAGCTACTAAACAGAGCCCCGAGGCATAGCGTGTTTTATTTTTTTTCTATTTTCACTCCTCCCGTTCCTTTCCTTTCGCTTGATTGTTTTATTCCCAGCATTTGAATTTAGAACAGGTGAGTAAAAGTTTTACTTCTAAAAGCGCCATCTGTAATCATTATTGTTAACTAACTTCAGACTAAATATTTACAAAATTTATTAGTGATGTTTTGTACGAAAAATTTAACCGGAAAAATCAGTAATTCGAATTTTTACTGATAAATTAATTTTTTTGTTTGTAATGTGTACAATAAAAGCAATTTAAAATTATAAGCAATTTCTGAAAAGTAGTTTCAAAATTTACGTCATTTCTTTCTTTCAAATATTTAAAAAAAAAAAATATTTTTAGTTTTAAGTAATTAAAGTGATTTTGCATACGTTTTAGTTTAAAGCATATGTGGTTCAGCATAAAAGTTTTATGGGACGAAATTAAAATACACTTACAATAGTTCTTAAATTTTCAGAATAAAAAAAAGTTAAAACATTTCGCCTGGTACATGCTTAATATCGGCAAAATGACCGCCTGTTAAATATTGGCAAAATGGCCACCTAAAATTACCTCCTGCTAAATATCTGTAAAATTACAGTTTGCTAAATATCGGTAAAATGATTATTATTTTTAATTTCTTTGCTTGTTTTTAACTCAGGTAAATTTAAACCAAAGATAATTTATGAAACTTTTTTTATTTGTCTGAAATATTAACCCCTTAACTTGAGCTCTCGAGTTAACTCAAGCTCGCTAAACAGGCCAAACTGTGCACACTCGAGATCATTCGAGCGGCGTTGTATTTTACGCTGCTATAATTTTTCACACACGAATATAATCAAGAATTGAAAATAATGTGTTTTTTAACATAAAGTGTGTTTTTTTACATTAAAAAAAAGATTTTTTTCGGCTGGTTTTTTTCAAAAAAAATTTTACGTAAAGGAGTTAATGGGAACTTTTTAAAATTTTATTCAGGGTGCGTAGCCAAATTTTTCAACAAAAAATAAGCACATTTTAAGCACTCAAAAATATTTTTAAGCACTTAAAAAAATATATAATTAGGCAGGGTTAGCAAGTTTTTGACAATTATCTGATTTTAACCGTCATGTTAGGTAAAAAAACTTTTGGCATAGTTTTTGACAATAGTCAAAAATCATGAAATTTTAAATCATTTAAAACGAATGGCGTTTTCATGCGCTACTAACCGACTGTACGCCGAAATAGATTGGGGTTGAATTAATCGGGAAAACATTGAATAGAACAATGTAAACAGTGTCTTTTTGCATAATACGTGGCAGAAATCAACATGGTAAAAGGAAAATTAAGCTTCTTTTAAAAACAACCACTGAAAAAAGGACCTTTAAGGGCTTTTAAAAAACGAAAATAAGCACCTTTAAAAAACGCTACGCACCCTGTTATACTTATTGAGGGCATACATTGAGAAAATATATGAACAGACTGCAAACAGTCCACCCTGAATAACTTTGGATCTAATGATCGGATCTTCACGTTCCACGACTCAATATTAATGGTTCGTGGGAGACTTAAATATGTTAATTAATTAGAGCAGGTGATATTTTAAGTTACGAAATCAGACACAAAAACGTTCTTTCTCAGAACAAACATACATTTCTCTGATGGAATCGGATTTTACGCGAATTGAATCTTATTAAGGGAATTGGGTATAATATAGCCTACGTCACAGGTTGTGTTGTTCCTACTAAATTTAACCCATGAACGGCATTTTCTGCGAGCCTAACTTCAAGCCACAAATAAACAAACGAAGTGTTCGATCGTTTAAATAGCTGCTCGCCAGATTTTATTGCATTATAAGGAAAAGTTATTGAAACTAAATACAACTAAATAAACAACAACAACTAAAACAAATAACAACTACTAATAACAATAACTAAATAAATAATAACTAAATTCCATTCGTTTAGCATTGCGTCATATGTTGTTCCTACTAAATCGAAGTAGTTGTGTTTTTTTCATATTATACCCAATTGAAAATCGTTTGCACAATTATAAAATTCGTTTATCGAAAGATAATGCAAGGCAAAAATTAACTTTATTTATATAATAATAGTTGAAAAAGCTTTGAATTGTAAGATATAAACTTTTTTACATTATTTAGAAGGGAATTTTAAATGGCCAAATACAAAAGCTGAGCGAAATCGGTAGAATAGTCATAAGAAATCGAATTTTGAAAAAGTCGTATTTTTTTAATTCGATTTCTCAAGAACTTTAAGCGAATTTCGCTCAAATTTTGCATTTCGCCATTTAAAATTCCATTCTTTAAAATTATGTAAAAATTTTAATACTTACAATTCAAAATTTTTTCGTCTAAATAAAACTATAAATATTAAACAAGGCTTACTTTTTGCATGGAATTATCTTTGGATAAACGAATTTTATAATTGTGTGCAAAAAGATTTCCATCCGCGTAAAATGTTCAACTAGATATTGCGAAATACGCAAAAAATAAAATTAACATTAAGGGGTCTAAACTTAGAACCACAGTGCTGACCAAACTATTGAGCCGCAGTTAGGAAAATATGCATATTTTCCTAACTGCGGCTTCTTCTAGTCTTGGAGGTCAGAAATCCAAAGCCCAAAGTCAGAAATCCCGGGAAAAAAAGGATGCTTATTCTGAGAAACTAAATTATTGTATCTGATTTTGTAACCTAAAATAACGTCTGCACTAATTAATTAGCATATTCGAGGTAAATCTCTTGAACCATTAAGATTAAGTATTATAGAAGGTAAAGAACCAATCAGTAGATCAAAGTTATTTAGAGAGGTCTGTTTTACCACTGTACACGGAACGCGGTGGAATAAAAAATATAACATTCGATAATTATTTTGAGAATTATTAAGCGTTAAAGATTTAGTACAAAATTTTCTGGCAAGCCAGTTATTATAAGCAACTACAGAATTGAAATTTGACGTGCTGATAAGGTAAATTTTACTGGTGAACTTAAGAATTTTTTTCGAAATTGCGATTTATGCCACCGAATTTAAGTTCTTTTCTCGCGAATTTTTTTACGCGTTACATTTTGTTGCGGAAGAATTAGAAACCTGCAATTACGAAGGTGTGTAAAAAACTTAGGGAACTGGAAAACGTTAATATGTCCGACGATTGGCTGTTTAATACTTCGTTGTGCTGCCATCTGGTATCCGTAATTGTAATTTTAGCAAAGAGTTAGTCCTTCAACAAGATTAATGACAAGTTCGCCAGCCAATCGTCTAGTTTCAAACAGTCCAAATTTTAATTCGTCATTTTAAAACACTTTCCTTTATTCAATGTATTTTTGTCCATTGAAGACTTTTCTACTTATACGCCGTAACAGAGGTTTTCAGTAATCCATGCGGAAATTTAAAACCAACACAACATTCAAGACACTCTTGACAATGTCAACTGATATTCGATTTATTCAACTCTTTTCGAATCAAGCTTGGAAGACATCTTTCAAGATTGCTGTGCGTTTTTGTTTTTACTACAAAAGTGGTACCCTTGATTATGGGGAATTAATGTAAGAATTAATGTTAAATTAATAGTATGCATACAAAATTATGATTAGCATTCAGTAATTAAATATGCAAAACTTATACTTACTAGTTAAAATTGTATTTTAACTAAATATTATTATTAAAAACAAAGAAATTCCTTCAATACTTAATTTTATGTAAGAAATGAAAACGGCTAAACATGAACAACACTGTGCATTTAATACATGGCTGATATGAAAATTGTATTTGATTTCAAGTGATTTCCAAAGCGCTGACTTTGTTTTCTTCTTGATGAACAAATTTAGAAAAAAGAATTATACATTCTTTTACAACGTTTTGAATCAACTATCTATAATATTGAGATTGACCAATGAAGCTAGCATGTACAAATCTATTAAAACAAAACGGTAAGATTGGTTATAAATAATTTATAACGGTATTTATAACAAAACGGTTATAAATAATTTATTAAGGTGGATCAATTAACGGAAAATTAAAATGTTATATAACAATATAGTAAGTCAAAAATAATGTTATAAACTGAAATTGGTAGAAAATTAAAAATAAGATCACAACGAAAATAAATAGCAATAAATAAAAATATAAATTAATATTGACAAATTCGTCTGGTGCTTTGCAGCAGCCTGATAGTCTTTAAAAATAAGTTATCCATCATTAATTATCATAAAGAACAGAAAGACTATAAAAACAACGGACATTCTAAAAAATTGGTAATGGATGTACGAAAATGCTCTGATCATATGTATGAATAGAATTTTTTTTCTTATTCAGATCATAAAATAAAATAGTTTTTAGTGAGTAAATGTGTTTCATAAACAGCTCCCTGCTCTTGTCATATTTTTTTAAAGTTCATGTTTCCAGATTTGATAAAATATCACTTGGTACCTTCTTCCAATAAGCTTTTGAATTATGTTCCATTTTCAGTAAAACATGCAACTTCTTAGAAATTATATTCTATAAAAATTTTAATTGAAACAAATTAACATAAATATACCTATTAACACAAATATCAGAAAGAACTTTTGCAATCACCAGCAGTAATAACAAAGTATTATAAAGTCCTTTTGTTAGTTTTACTAGGAAGGAAAAAAAACTGGGAGAAGATATCATCATTAAGTTAACTACTAAAACATAAGTCAAACATTTACTTTTATTTTAACTCATTATAGGTATTATATAAATAAGGGCTTAAAAAATATTTAAAAAAAATCTTTACATTTTTTTTATCCGCCCTGCTGGTGCTGAGCATGCTAGCCTAAGAAATACATAAATGGGAAAAACTTGTACAGGCTTAAACAATTTTTAGAATATATACTAAAAATACATGTAAGCCTATTGTTTATTGCTCTTTGGAGAAAAAATTTTAATAACATTATTAAAAAAAAATACAAAAAAAAAACTATTAAAAAAAAAAGAGAAAGCAGAAAAATAAAAGGAATTTTTATAAAAAAAAAATTTTTTTTTTTAAAAAAAACTTTATTTTCAGAAAGAAATGCTGATGATAATGAAGTTTTCATTTCAATTCAATAAAAAATAAACTAGACCAGCAGTTCCCAAAAGGTATTCCCATGAACTCTAGGGTTCTGTAAAAGGATCACAGGGATTCCTAAAGTTACAGCTTTTTTTTTTTTTAAAAAAAACCAGTAATAAAGATATTTATATCCACGCATTAAATCATAATTCATGTAACATTTTAGTTATTTATATTAAATTATATATGTAAAATACCAATAAAAAAGAAGTAAAATTTAAAAAGAAAAAATATATAGTTTTTTTAATCAAAAAACAAACAATATATTGAATAAATTTAGAAAAAATACACACTAAAAAAAATCCATAAGTATTTCTAATTGAGCAATTCAAAATAAAGTAACCTAATTCCAGAATAAATAATTATGATTCTCTGATTACTATTATCAACGTGCATAGCAGTTCTTTTTTGAAAACCAAAATTGGAACTTATTTTATTCATTTTCAGTATATGCATACACCTAGAACAAATCCATTGCTTCATTCTTCACTTTAAATATTTTCAAAATAATTAGTTTCTTCTCTGCCTTATTTCTTTGAAAAGTATATTTACAGCTAACAAACCTTATTTTAATACATAAAGTTTGACTTCCACCAAAAGAAGCTTGATTATTTAGGGTTCCACAGCTGTAAAAAATTGGGAATCACTATATAATAATATATAGACTATATTATTTGCATAATATACAGCTATTCATTTGAAGAATCATTCTTCCTTTCCAAAAATAATAATTATAAACAGCAAAAGAAAGAAATTTAGATAGGCAAGAATTTTAATATAAACATATAAAAAAAAATTATGTTCTTTGACAGAGTCAAAATTTATTAAAGATTTGAAACAAATGTTAAACGAAAATTAATAACAATTCTCATATTTGCCATCGTATTGAAATTTCAAGTATTAAGTGTTTAGGAAAAACTTTTTTAAATAAAAATAAGAATGACTAGGAAAATAAAAGAATATTATTTTTTTTTTTTAAGTTTTATTGGATTCAATAATTTTTTAATCTTATTAAAATTTAATTGTCTTTCATTAATTTTTTCTTTTGTTTTGGTACAGTTCACCTAGCATCTAAGACATTTTCTTGTTCTGTTAAAAATATGAGAGGGTACTTCTTGATATTTTTAATATTTATATGAAGGTAAGAAAAATATGCCCAAATGGAATTTGTACATGCCAAGATCATGTTGGGCAATATTATGTAATAAATCAACTCAACAATCAATTACTTAAAATAAGTTATTACACAACTATAAACCTCAAAATTTAAACTAAAAGAATATTTCATCTGCTTTCTTCTCTTATTTTTATTATAAATATTTTGAAGGCAATCAGATAATTACCATCACAAATTTGACAATTTATAAGATAGCAATAAATTAATATTAAGCCAACACAAAAGTATTTCATATAACCTTAACAAATCATACTTTTCTCTAAAGTCTCACTAGCAACCTCTACTGACCTCTTAGCTAGAAGAAAAGTTTATACAATTGATACTTTCACATAGTTCTCTATAAAATTATATTTTATACAGACTATGTCATAAATTTCCGCATATGTAACTGGCAAAGATAGGATTGTATTTTATACAGACTATGACTAAGTGAATAAATTTTTGCTTATATAGCTGGCAAAGATAAAATTCTACTTTACATAGGCTACCACATAAATTTCCACGCACATATGTAGCTAACAAAAATAAAATTATATTTTCTAGTTTACGTCATAAATTTTGAGGTGTGTAGCTGGGAAAGATAAAAGTGTACTTTATACAGGCTACCTCATAAATTTCCACACACATATGTAGCTAACAAAAATAAAATTATATTTTCTAGATTACATCATAAATTTTGAGATGTGTAGCTGGAAAAGATAAAATTCCATTTTAAAGCCTCATTCATTAATTTTCACACATGTAGCTGGTTAATATAAAATTCTATATTTTACAGACTACTCATAACATTTCCAAAAATGTAGCCTGTTAAGATAAAATTATATTTTAATCAAATTACCACATAAATTTCCACTAATATAACTGACAAAGATAAAATTTTATTTTATACAGATTACTTTTTATAAGTTTACATGTGCTATTGGTTATGATAAAATAGTATTTGATACAATTTATATTTGCTATAAAACAGCTAAAAACATTTATTCATTAAGTCGACATAAAAGCTTTTCATGTAGTTTTAACAAATCAGATCTATTTTTAAATTCACGCATGCAACCTCTACCGACCTCTCGACAAGATGATAAGTTGACAGAATTGAGATTTGCACAGTTCTCTATGATCTTAATAATTGTTTCTGCATTGATCTTTGTGTTATTTAAATCTAACTGCTCTAAATTAATCATTCTACCATTTTTTGTTACATCAACCAATACCTCATTTATACGAAATGAAGTCATTCTTGAAATGTCCACGCTACGAAGGCTTCTGATCCACTTATTCAAAATTTCAAGGATATTTCCCGTTAAACAAAGTTTAGACATAGATAAATATAAACTTTCTACATGAGTGGCCGGCAATGCTAAAATCCCATTAACAGTAATATATAGACTACCTCTTATATCCAATAACTTTAGTAAAGGTGAGTTTGAAAGTAGATTTCGCAAATCTTTATCAAAAAACTCGCAGCTTCCAGGTTGATTATATCTATCACATAGTTCAATATTCGGATGAGAAAACACCTCTAGCATAGGAAAACCAGGAAGATTTTCAGAATTTGAATATTTAGAGAATTTTATAGGCATACCCAATCGCAACACTTTCATCTTAGAACAGTTTTCTTGAATTTCTTTTAAAGGAAATGCATTGACACAATCTACATTTTGAAGTACGAGCTCTTCAAGATTGAAACAAGATTTTGAAACTGCAAGCAGAGCTTTCTTTAAATTGAATGATTGTCCTGATAAGTCTAAAACTAATAAATTCTGCCCATGATTTTCTAATAGTTCATCGAGTAAAGTAATTGAAATATCCTTTTTTGGAAGTTTTATTGAAGATACATTTTTACAGTGTTTTTTAAGACATTTGATTACTTGTTTGTCTAAATGCAGAACTTTAGAGAAATTTATTGATTTTAAATTCGGCATTCCAGCAAACAGTTCATCTAAATTTTCAAAATAGTTTAAATTAACCGTTGGACCACAAATTAATTCTTCAGTTTTAAGGAAAGAGCCATTTTTGCTTTTTCCAAACAAAGCATTTAGTGGCAAAGATCCATCAATTTTACGCCAAAAATGAGCATCTTGACAGACCAATTCCCATGCTTTGCAAACCTTTGAGATTGAAGATAAAAAATATTTTTGGTTTTCAGATTGAAGGATGTAGTTAAAAATAATGAGAAGTATTTCTTTGGGTAAATCTAGTATATGCGCCATTGTTTATAATAAACACAATTATTAACCACAAAAGCGCAATTAAAAATTGCAGACATAAATACAGTTAAACTACAAGTATGAAATTGAAAATGTTAGCGTAAATATTTTATTAAGCACTCAAAATTATAGTATAAGAGCAGAATGGCATATTTTGAATTTTACCACTTCAAGATCGAAATAGCAAACAAATAAAAGTTGTAGTTGTAGTAAATGGTTTTCTGAATTCAAAAAGTAGATAATGCTGGATCTCTTGCTTTCTCTTGTAATCTTTTTAATGTAATTATAATGAACGTTGCTAGTGCTGCCATCTAGTAGTAACAAAATCAAATGTGCAAAATTAATACAAGAAAAGAAAAAGGCATGCCTGGTACTGCCATCTATTTGTAACAAAATGAACTTTAAAGAACATTAAGTTAAATGTTAAATTTGAACTGTTATGTCACCCGTTAAAATTTATATTATAATAATATAGGCATGAAAGAATGTCATTCATTTATTGTTCAATGAAAATCAGATATTTTGTAACGTTTTATATGAATATCGATATAAAAAAAAAGTATTTTTTTTTGTACTCGTATCTTTACTTTGAATATATTGTCATCTGGTTAAAATTGCCGAAGTACACAACATTGATTATATAATAAAATTTATAACTGCAAGGGTGGACTGGCCCACTAAGATATGCCCTGATGCACCCACCACTCCAGTTACTTTCGGTTAAAATAAAATTTTAAAAAAAAACAAGAAAAGAAAACAATTTATATTAATTTTGTTTAGAATCTTTGCTTTTCTGAAGAAAAAAATTGCAAATGAATGTTTTGTATTGTAGTAAAAAAAATATTTTTCTTGGGACTGAATTTACGAAACAAAATTAAGTAACTGAAATTTAATTTTCATTTTAGTTTTGATCAGCAGGATTTTAACAATATTCTATAAGAGCAATGGCTGGAGGAACACCTTCCTTGCATACATATGTGTAGATAATTTAAAAAAAAAGTATTTAGATGCAGTGGGAATTTTTTGTTTTAAATCTTTCTCAATGTTTCAAACCAAATCTATTCAACAAATTTCAACATGCTGTATACTACCATGCCATTGAAAAAACAACGTAAATGCTCCACGATAGATTTCGAGAGAAGTTATTTTAAAACTATTCTCTTTCTAATGTTGATGCTATGAACACTGAAATAGAATCTAAGGAAAATCGATAAAGAGAAAAAAAAATTTGAGGGATTTTTGCACGCAGTCTGTATGTCTGTCTTCGGAAAAGAAAAGAAAAAAAAGAAAGAAGAAAAATTTAGTTTACCGATTGGAATTTGATCGTGGAATTTACCGCTTAGAATTTGATCTTTTTTCCATGTAACGAAATATTTTAAGCAAATTGAAATAAAAATTTTGGCAAATAAAATTTTTTATATTATTCTACTTACAATAAGATTAATTTCGTTTCGCGTTTTTTATTAAATTTATATTTTTTTTAACTTCTCAAAATTTACAGATGATTAAAAAAACTTGTTGCTGTTGTTCAGTTACGTCGCACTAGAGCTGCACAATGGGCTATTGGCGACGATCTGGGAAACATCCCTGAAGATGATCCGAAGACATACCATCACAATTTTGATCCTCTGCAGAGGGGATGGCACCCCCGCTTCGGTAGCCCGACGACCTGCACGCGAAGTCGAGCACTTTACGGTAGAACAGTTCAACGAGGACCAATACCGCACACCCTCGGTCCCTACGCAGACTGATCCAAGTAGCCACGCACCCGCACACTGACAGCAGTCAGTGATGCTTGACTTCAGTGATCTGCTGGGAATCGTGTCTTAACGATCAGTCCACTGAGGGACTAAAAAAACTTAAAGTGTTAACTTAAGGTTAAGGTGTTCAAATTTTTCACCCAAGAAATTACTCAATTTTTAAAAATAATTCTTTCTGTGGATTTTCACTTTTTCGATTCTAATTTTTTCCTTGCCTGGGTTTCAATTTATTACTATGTTTTGAAAGCTTATATGTTAGATACAGCTCAGATTTGGATGACTCTTAAAACCCATTATAAATGATAAAAAACGCCCTTGTAATGTAAAAAAAAAAATCTTATAATTAAGCAAAAGTCTTAATCCGACACATTATCTCTTTCCTAAATTTACATGTAACATAACATTGAATTAAAATTCATATTTCACTCATATTATTAGCCCCGCGAAGACATCTGTTTATGCTTTAATGCTGGTTAATTGAAACTATACAAGGCAAAAGTTATCAAAACAGGTATAAAAAAAATAAGTAAATAAGTGTTACGATTTATAACATACTATACCATTTGTTGAAATTCTAAAAATAAAATATGTTAATAAAAGACTAAAGAGAAAATTTTAAAGTGACTCTTCTATCTAAAAAACCTTTTTTTGCAAATTTCTACTCAAGTATTCACGGTGTTATTATGCAACCGCATGTAAATGTACAATAATGCTGTCTTGCCAATCGAAGCACAGAAAAAATTTAAGCAATAAATAGAAAAAAAAGTAATTCAAGATAAAAGTAATTCAAGAAAGTTTGTCATGTCCCTATACTAGCCCTCCACTCCCCTTTCAACATTTAATGTTTTTCATTTTTTTATTTATTTTTTCGTGTACACCACTTTACATAGAAAAATCAGATAAAGTTACATTATTTTCAATAGAAAAAAAAATTTAAACGAACAAAAATTGGCAATTTGAAAATTTTTGTGAATGAATGAATTTTGAAAACAACTTGCGTATGAACATTAATATTGTAAAATGCAAAAAAGCAAAAATAAAATGATTAATTCCAAAAGAATTTCAAAATATAAAAAAAAATTAGAAGAAAAAATTACCCTAAAATTTCGAAAAACACACCAAATTTTTCAAAGCACCCCCCTCCCCAAAAAAATCGAATTTCAAAATAAGATGTCTAAAAATACAGATGTCATCGAAATGCAGACCTTAATAATTACTTTTAAAAAAAAAATGATCAATATGGCAGGGAAAGCAAAAAAGATTACGAAATTACTTTTTCCGTTTTGAGGGTCATTTGATATCGTAATTACAACATTTGCAGATATCTCTCTGACAATAGATCACGATAAATTCACTTACATTTACCCTCCTAAACGATATCTATCAATATTCTTTTTTCCGGGTTCAATCTGTGAAGGTGTTAATTGGGTCAGTTAGAAGTCGATACGAAAACTCCGATTTAAGTCACCTAAGACCCACAGAAGTGTTCACCACGCATGGATTGAGCCATCAAATACCCTGAAGTTCCCCTTAATTGAGAATTTTAGAATTGCGCGCGTGCACAGCGACTACACTGAAGTGTGTATTCTTAATTGAAGGGGAGTAATTTGGATAAGAAAATTTCAACTTTGAAATATTTAGTCGTGATGGATTTGTTACGTAACTGTATGTGTTATTGGTAATCATTTGCATCATCGGAATTTAGTTCTTTACTTGTGAGAAACATTACTCCTATTTTGTTAAAAAGTTAGGTTCCATTGCATGTTGCTTTAAGCTTTGGGATAAGTTTTGAAATTTAATGGCGATGCAGTGTAACGAATCAAGTTATATTAAAAAAAACAGTTCTTTTTATTAAAAAAAAGAAGATTTATTTGACAACCACGCATAAACTAAACAAAATTAAATTTAGAAAAGAATCTTGTACTTCACCATCTAAATATATATACAAAAAAAAAAATTAAATACTCATAATGCTATGATATTTCATTGACTATTAAAGGCTGTCATAAATTTCGCTATACGTACCACATACGAGGATCTGCATATTCTTGACTGTATTATTCTTAAATATTAAATAAAAGTTGTGATCACAGTACTTTGATCACTGGTTGCCCATTGGTTAAATGCTTTTTCTTTCTGGATTGACTTCGTTAAACGGCCCAACATTTCATCGGCTGTTCAACGACGGTTATAAAATAAAATATTACAAATGCAATAATTTTAAATTAATGCAGAATTTTTAACCCTTGAATGTTACTCCTTGTAGAAAAGTCTCTTTATTAATTTAATGCTATAAATATATATTTCAATAGGAAAAAAAATTCTTTTTTCAATTTATATCTAATTTTATACGACTTAGTTGATAAAACTGGGTATTAATATATGGGGTAATATACTTTCAAAAAAATAGTTTTTTTATCCACAAAAATATAAGTTTTATCATATTAAATGTTTATTTTTCGGACTAATTCATCATACAAATAAAAAACTAAGCACTTTTTTTCACGTGGTTGCATGGGAAAAAAAGATAACACTTTAGGAACCGGTTTTGTAAAATTTTATACAATTTACTATTTCTGTAAAATATGGGGTAACCAAAAAAGATACAATAATATATAATTATTTTTTAAAAATAATAAAAAATTGAAAGTGAAAAAAGGTACTTTTATTCTATTTATTTAAGCCAACATTTCATTAAGACAGGGCTCGAAGAAAGTCAGAAATTTTACCCGTCCCCGAGGACGGCTTGTCCAACAATGTACCCGTCCTCCTTTGAAACTAACCCGTAGCTTCTAAATAAATAAAAATATAATTTTCTCTTATTTATTACGAACATTTATATGAATTGCACAATGAATTAGTAGTTATTAGGATTACAAATACTAGGTTACTAATAGTAAAACCTAGTATTTCTTTTATGAAATAATTTATTTCTTTTATGAAATAATTTAAATTACAAAGGTCAAGTTATCTGGAATATCAATTTATCCGAGGGTACTTCGTTTTTTAAATGAAACAAATAGGACGTTTGCCAGTTCCACAATCAAGCCACTGATTTACAGAGATTTCTGCACAGAAATCTGAAAGGGGTTTTCCATTTAGGTGGATGTTCATAATTGCGTTTAACGCTTCTTGTTTAAGACCAGTACGTAATGTGTTTTTTTGTAAGCTCATTGCTGAAAAGCCTCTTTCAACCACTGCAGTACTCCCTGACAGAGAAAACATCAATTCCACCAAGTGCAGTATGTTGCTGTATTTCAAGATTAGAGGGTCATTTTAAAAGTGAGGAGCTAGACTCTTGTAAGATAACAAAAATTGAAAATGTATCACGAATATTAATGGAAAAATGGCCGTCCGCGCGGACG
This sequence comes from Parasteatoda tepidariorum, assembly GCF_043381705.1. Taxonomy (NCBI): domain Eukaryota; kingdom Metazoa; phylum Arthropoda; class Arachnida; order Araneae; family Theridiidae; genus Parasteatoda; species Parasteatoda tepidariorum. The sequence goes on along the minus strand of NC_092213.1, from coordinate 54,946,421 downwards.
TCGGATTCGAGATATTTGTTCTCCGCAGGGAATTTTTGACCGCCGAGGACGGGCGGACGGGTGGTTTTTCGAGCCCTGCATTAAAAACCTTTTTTTCTATATTGTTTTAGTTGTTTCGATTTTAAATTTTGTTACTGAATAAAATAAGTCAAATTAGAACGTTGTTTGGGTAAAGTAATTATTTTACAGAAATTATTTGTTAACATTTTAGTATATTTCAATGCATTTCTCAATTTAAATAAAAAAAAATTGATTTTTGATAAGTTTTACTAAAATTTACTATTTCTGTAAACATGGTGATATCAAAAAAGTGCCTGAATATTATTAATGCATTATTTTCTAAAATAATATTTTAAAGTGGGGGAAAGATGAAGCGTTTTTATTTCATTCATATTGGTTAATAATTTTATAAATCAATTTTATATATTTTATAAACTTTAAGGCGGGGAGAAGATTTAGGTATTATTTCGTAACTTTCAGAATTAAACTTTGTTAGTGATTAAAATTATGAATTAATATTATAGTGAATAAAATAATAAATTCAATTGTTAGGATTAAGGTAATGAATTTAATTATTTCTGAAGAAAATAGGTAATATTTGAACACTGTTTGAAAACTTGCAGAGATGGTTTGTAAATTGTGTAATATATTATAATATGATTCTCTCTCGCTTTTTTGTGAGAAATATGATAAATTTAACTTTAAAAATTTGCACAATTTGATAATCATTTCTGTAAAATACAGTGTAAACAAGAAAATGACGTACTTTAAAATGAGAGAAAAAGCGTTTTTTATTTTATTTCAGTAAATTGTTCTATAAACGTCGGATATTTTGAACTATTCTCCAATTTCCAATAGAAAATTTTGTTCCAGAATGAAATAAGACACATTAAAATGTTGTTCAGGGAATGAAATAATTTACAGAAATGATGTGAAAGTGTGAAATTTAAGCCATTCCAGTCAAAATATAAGTTATATATTTCTACGTTCTTGTCTTTTAAGAAAAATGATAAGTTTAAAATACAAATTTTAACACAGTTTAAGATTTTTCTAAAATATTAAACTTTCAGTCTTTTTTTTTTCCTTTTTCTTTTTTTCACTGTAATACTAATTTGAGTCCCTTAATGTGTATTTTCTTTTTTTTACTTCATTTTGACAAAGATTCTTTAATTACACAGTAAAAGCAGTGATCACGGAAGCAACGTAAAATAATAAAAATTACTATTTTTTCATCAATTTCCTCGCGATTGATTATAGTTCAGAAAGTGTACATATTTTTAATATATGTACACCTTTTTAAATTAAAATAACGTACGTATTTTTAAATTAAAATAACGCAACAATGGTTTTTAAAGATTTTATTGGAATTTATTTCAATTACACAACAGCATTCACACAGAAAGTTTATCTAGAATCAAACATAACAGAATCAGGCAAAATATTTCATCAATCAATGCTTTTTGTGTAAACTTCTTCATAAGCACTATGCTATGCAGTGGCGCTCCAACTAAATATTTGTGCGTGAGTTTGTGCATCATTGCAGCGGTCAGCGATAAAATTCTTGGTGAAATAACTATTTTTCGTGCACAATAATGAATTATACTCTAAACCACTAAGATAAAGATGATAATAAAATGAAAAAATATATTAAACTTGATTTTTATTGGGTAGCAGCTATTGTATTTGCTCTGTCTTCATTTAATTTTCCAACCTAATATACAGGATGTTCCGAATCATTCTTAATATATACAACCCTTAATATATCCTAATTGCATTGCATAATAAAAACAACATCGGCGTCTGACGAATCAATATTGAAGAAAGCGTTACTGACAACATCAAAACCTGTTTGATTTCTGGTGGAAATTTGAAAAAAGTTTCTGATAATCATCTTTTAACTCCTCCATCTTTTTTCCAATATTCGAACGGGTTCTGATGCGTTTCTTTCCAATTTCCTCTATAGTGATTCGACTGTGTTTCTGTTCCTTTTTTGCTTGAATAGGAAATTGCAATACCTGTTGTATATATTTCTTTTACATCATTTTTAATAAGTATTCTCAAACTTTATATTAAAGGCAGTGATTACGGAACACCATGCATACATACATGGAATTATTAGGATAAAAATGGAGCTTTGAACTGCAATTGTTTAATGCACCTTTTGTCATTTACTTCTGTTCTTTAAGACTTAAGAGCAATATGAAATTCGATGATAAAATAGAATAGGAACTAAATTAATAAGATTATATTTAAATAATTATATTTAAAAAAAGAATTTATTAAGCACAATTGTATTTTTACTCAGCAATTTATTAAAATTATTAATTAGTGTGCTCTCTTAAAATCTATGTACTCAAATAAAATTATAAAAAATGATTGCAGGAATTATATATTAATATTTCGATTAAGATTAAAGTTTCGATTTACTTTACATAACACTGATTTAAGCAATTAAATTTACAAAATTCTCTTATTAAAGTTTGATATGTATTCTTAGAATGCAAAGCACTTCACAATCGTATAAATTCCAAATCATTCGTTTCTAAATACAATTCGTATTTGATGTAACGCTACACTGAGGCAAAAGTTTTTGAACTGTACAAACACTAATTATCATACCTAGACTAGATACATAACACATTTTTAATTACAAATAATATTTCCCCGATATATTGTACTTTTTGTACACTTCCTGGTCAGTAAATTAATATCGAATTCAGTATTCAAATTCATTATCGGATACAATTATTCTATTCAAGATTATATTAGTTCTCAAACAACACCATGTTTGAAAAACGGTGATTATTTATAGTTTTCTAAAATATTAAGTAACAGTTCATACTCATCATTTGCATGCTTATTCAATCTTTTATAATGAACTTTAAACGAAGGGACAATGTTAATGATAAGTTGCAAAAAAGATATACTGATATGAATTACTACAGTAACTATCTCTGAATGATTAAAGGGTAAAACCATAACCTGGTTGGAAGAAAATTTCCCTGAATATTTTTGTAATCAGCTTCAATAGTTACTTGGTTAGAAGTTGGTACTCCATCACGGCAGAGGGCGCTGCAGATTATTACAGCCTCATCAGTAGATAATTTTGCCGCAAAGTTTTCTTTTAACTTTTGAAATGTGAACAAACAAATAGGGGGAAAATTGCTTAAGACTCCTTAAAAAAAAATCTCAATAGGCATACTCGAAATAGAATGGAAAGAACAGTTGCTAACGTAAATAAATGCCACGTTTTAACAACCAATCAGAATCAAGAAACCCACACTACGCCACTTGCTGGTATACCATTGAAACTATTGTACGTCACGTTTTTTTTTCGGTTTAATCTCTTAACTTATTTCCAGAAAAAAGTAAAAAATAAAAAAAATTGAATTAAGAGAACACCTCAAAGAATAAACAGTAAAGATTTTTTTCTTCGGTTACTTAATTACAGGCTTAACTGTATAGGGATTTATTCTATTTTTTTAGTATCATTACTTTTAAAAATTTTGCTTTTTAAGATACATAAAGTTTTTATGTATGTACCTTACATTTGCAAATTTTTCTACATGCATGTAAGATTAAGCTAAATTTTGTTCAATAATATTCTCTACGTTGAGATCACAGACAAATTTGAATTTATGAAGATAGTACTTCAAATTCACTCCTTGAATTCTGATATCAGGTTGTTGTGTTATGAGAATTTTGCATAAAGATATTAAAAGTTCTGTGCGTCGATTCAAAATTTTCAAATTTTCAAAGGGAAACACTTGCTTCTTCGCAAACATGATTCTCACAATGAAAAATTAAAACGGAGTTAAAACAATTGTTTTAGCACGAGTAGTAGCGACGCTAAACGACGATGAAGAGAGTAAAATGGCAGCATTTAAATTATTGTGCTTTCTTCTTCTTTCTATTAGCTGATTTTGAGTTTAGTTGTTATTATTATTATTGTATTATTATTATTATTATTATGGTGAGGTTTCTTTTTATTTAAAAATTTCAAAATTTTGTAACTATAAGCAGAAGAGCTAAATACTCGTTTCTAATAACTCTTGAACACGCACCTTATAATACCTTTACACAAAATTTTATTGTATTTTCTCGAACGGTAGGCTCGACAGTTGGTTAGGTATTAGCTCATGTTACTTTATGATTGGCTTACATACATATTGATTCATTGATTGATTTATTATATGATTGGGTAATTTTTAAAATTTTTTGACAATAGAATAAAAATGTACATAGTGTAAATATGACCCGTTTTTCTGTCTCTAAGATGTTGAAATAAAGTCAAAATGCATTAAATATAATGCTATTAAAAAAACAATACGAGGTTGTTAGTAAAACATCTCAGTGCAAAAAGTTCAAATATGATTCAGTCAAAGTCCCTCAAAAGTCACAAAAGTAAACAGTTCGCCGAAAATCATCAGAGTCTTTTCCGATTTGCTTATTCATATATCAATATAATATATGTTCAAGAAAAGATTAAAGTTCAAAATTGTTCTTCTGTTCAAAAGAAACATTTAACTCTGCAATGCATCAGAGAAATCATCATAGAAAGATAGGCAGCTGTTTTGATTCGTGTCATCCCAACTCTGTAATAAAATAAACCAGTAATTATTATTTTTCATACAAAAAATGTTAGAGATTTATGTAATAATTATAATTTTTTAATTACAATTCTTCCTTTACTTTCATTATAATTATTTTATAAATAGCAATTATGTTATATTTCGTTACAAATTTTTAACTTTATACATTATTATTTTCTTTAATCATTATTCATTTTTCTTTTTCTTTACTAAATATATTTCTTATATAATTATTATTATTATATTTCGTAATAAAATTATAACTTTACACAGTAATTATTATTTTTTAATTACTATTCCACTATAATAGTCGTTATTATAAATATTTCTTAAATAATAATAAAGATTCATAACAAAATTTTTACTACGCACAGTAATAATTATTATTTACTATTTTTTAATTATTGTTTTAATAACATTCATTATTTGCATAATACCAACTTTCTGCTAATACCTCATTATATGTAGTTTAAATAATATTTATCATTATATTTCGTAACAAAGTTATAACTTTACCCATAATTTTTTTTTATTATTATTCATTCTCATTTTTCTTCACTAAATATAATTTGTTTTATGATTATTATTATTATTATATTTCGTAATGAAATTAAAAATTTACACAGCAATTATTATTCTTTAATATTTATTTTTATAATTATTTTCAAATAATAATTAATTTTCATAATAAATGCAATAATAATTATAATTTATTATTGAATTCATTATTTAATCACTGTATTTATCACATTTTTATTTGTAAAATACTAACTTTTTGTTAATATCTCAAAACAGGACCGCCTGCATATTTAAATATTTAAAATTTATAAAAATAAGTTAATGATATTGGTTTGTAGAAAACAACTTAGAGAATATAGAGGATAGAAATAAATCATTCATAAAAATCTTAATTTATAAATTTTTTTATAAAATTTATTTTATAAAAATCTTCAGTTTGCCACTAGCAATTCAACCACATAAAATGCTCGAAACCCCTTAAATCTCACTCACAAAAAAAAATTCGCATCAGAGGCTTTATATCCCCTAAAATGAATTTTTCCCCTATAGTAAAGGGAGTTAAATCATTTATCTGGTAAAAACAAAAAAAAATCTTAAGTTGGGGAGTTTTTTTTCTTTCGAGTATGTTTTTATTTCGGAGGAGAGGGGGCTGGCAAAACTTCTTCCTTTAAACGAGTCAACTTAAAACACTTCACCAACATGCACACACACACAAAATAATCGAAAGACCCCCATCACCAATTGACAGCTCTCACCTGGCGCCCGGTGTGTGTGCACGCGACTAGCCCTGTGACGTCACACAAAACCGCAGGTGAGAGATCAGGGGAGGAGGATGGCCACGTAATAAAAATAAAATCGTCAAGTGCTCATCAGAGGTTGAGATTTTCGGTTGTAGAGTACAGATTGGGGGTACTACCCCCTCTTGGGTAATCACCCGTACTTTGACAGCCTTTCTCACGTGGTTTTTATTCCCCTTGCTTTTGTTTTAAGCGGTTTAAGGGCTGAAATTTAATCACGAACTGAATTTTTTTTAATATGTTGGTGGTTTAAGTCCCGTATTGAAGTCACGCGAGTTGAATGTTAATGATGATTGGTGAAGATTTAAAAGTTAGTATTGGTGCCGAAAATTTCCGATGAGATTTTTTTTTATTTTAAAAACTATCGAAGACTTTAGTAGCGATATCGAGAAAAAAAAAACTTTTTTTATAATAGTATAGATTGTGGGTAAAATAAAGAATAAAACCCCTCAATAACTTTTGATCAGAAAATTGGCTTTTTTGGAATAACTTAATGATTCAAAGGGCTAACCTTAAACATACTAATCAATTTCAATTTATGCTTTACAGCCGACCCAATTTTGAGTTTACTAATATTCAACTCCATAGCGTTGTAATTTTGAACCCAATCCAAAAGACAAGGGAACTCATTGATCTAGTATTGCGAGAAATTTGCCTTCGAGGAGAACTTTTTGAGGTTACATGAGGTGGAAAAACACAAAAGACCTCCCACGGTTAGCCTGACGGCAAGAGGGCTCAAACCCAAGGGCAAGAGGGCTCAAGATCCGTCTTCCACTGAGGATATTTTATGTCAGCACTGTGGTCGGTGAGAGCCGGTAGCAGAATTCGAATCTGCCCACCGATGCTGGGATCGAACCTGGGTCACCTCATTAGGGGTGAGAGGTAATTAGTGCAGACTATACTTTAAATCAGTGCTGCTTAACCTTATTAACGCCGCTGATCGGTCAACGTTTGATAATTTTTCCATGGCCCGTAGAGAGGGGCAGGGTTGTACGTTGATTGTTTGCATTTTAGATTGCTTCGTTTTAATAATTTTAATTGTATTTAAAGATGATAATTTAAGTTGTAGTATTTAAATATCAAAATAAAATATAATTTCTTGCGTAGTATTGGTGCTGCTTCATGCGACGTTTCTCAACTCCCGGTTAAACTCTCGTCTATGGAAAGTCGTACAAACGGAGAGAAATACATCACATTAAATGAAATGGAAATAATTTTATGTTCCTTAGGAGACTCGGTACCATTTGAACCACGGTTTTCTTTAAGTTATTTATAAGCTGATTTGAAAATCTTTATTTAATATATTTTGATTTCATATTTTTTGATTTCATATATTTTTATTTTTTGATCATTAATATTTTTTCTTTAAAAAAAACAATAATTTATTGTTTCCGAAAGTCTATGGGGAAATTTCTCAGTGTTTCCTACCACCGCACTCCCAGATAAATCGGTTTAATGCTGATCCATAATGTTGGTACCTTGAACCATAACAAGGTGCAAATTTGCTGCAATCTCAACAAGGTGCTAAATTGAACGGTTTCGGTTTAGGTTGAACCATATCATCGTTTTATTATAGTTCAAAAGAGTCACAGTATAGTTGAATTCAGCTAATTAAAGTTTCTGAAAATTTAAACGATATTATGGTTTCCAGTATAAGCTCTAATACTCTATAGATAAACTTTTTTCGCATGTGTGCCATATATGCTAATGCTTTTTTATGCATCGTACCGGCAAATTTTTACAAAAACCTTTGAGTAATGTTATGGCATTTATTAATCTCATTATTGCTACAAAATCACCTATGATCCCAGATTCTCCTTTTTCATGTAAAATTAAATACTTCTAATAATTCTAAACACGCAGAAAGGAAAAATACTTCGTTAAGTGTTCAATAAAACACTGTTAGAAATTTCTCGGAAAAATGATTAAATAGCAATGTATTTAATTGTTATTCGATCATATTTAATCAAGAAAGTCGAATAACCATAAAAAAAAAGATGATATTCAAACTATAAAGTGTGAGAAAAAAAAAGTTTATTCATTTTTTTTTTTCAATACGGTGAAACAACCAGAATTCAATCCCCACCAACTAGGCCTACCTTAAAAACCCTTTTTGTTCCGTGCAGCTAGGCACATGCTCTGGCTGAGAGGCCTAATCGGTAATTATCACGACCGGTTGAACATGGGTTCGAATCTCAGCGTTGATACTACAATATTTCTATCTTTCCATCAAGACGTGAAGAGTTTCCTGCATTCTTCAATCGAAGACCCTGGACTATTAGAATACGAAACTATAATTCTTGCATAAAAGGCCCATAGCTCCAATGTACGTTTAAGTTCTATTTTTATGACTTATAAACAATGCTAATTGTTTATGGTTACATGGTTAGTTTTATATTCATTTTTTTTACCCATACCAGCTGTAAAGGGTTTCAAAAACGTAAAGGTAAAAAAAAAAAAAAAATTCCTAACCGTAAACTTTATGGTTAATCGGTTGAACAGACTGCTGGCGGTTATTTTACCGTATTTTCATAATGAAAATTCTAACTGTGAAGAATCATTTTGTTTACAAATACATACATAAACACGAAAGGGTTTTTTTCTTCGAAGAACCCGCACCGGCATGCCATAATTATGATATAGCAACTTTTTTCTTGCTGCATGAAAAACTGTTGTCTAGCAATTAGAAATGACCATCAAATCACCTTGGTACCCAGATCACAAATCTTGAAAAAGAAAAGATAATAAAGAAATGAACACATGGTTATCGTGATCGCTTTCGCTAAAAACCACAAAACTGTGGTTTTCGACTGAAGCACGCCAATTTTTTTTTCTTTGATTTGCAGTCAGCCGTGGCATTCACAAGCGTTGATTGTTAAATTAGAGATTTTTTTCTTTCTTATTCTATTTAAAAACAAACCGAAGTATAAAAGGGTATCTTTATTAGAAAGTGTGCGGTGTTGTCGTGATTGAAGATCGCGAGCGACATACTCACGGCACGCGCAACAGGTGGCGAATGTCCCGAACTGGTTCCTCAGGTCATTGCTGTAGCATTCTTTTACTCTGATTATGTGAGATAAAAACTTTAAAAGGTAGCTACTTTTTCTGATAAACGAGTTCTTAAAAACAGAGTTCGTTAATTTGCACATGAAAACAATCTGCAGTATGTAATTTTAATAATTTGTGGTTACCAAAATATATAAAATGTTTTGTTTTTTTCGTGGAATTTTCGTTTTGCAACCAACATAGATAGTTTACCTCTGGTGAGTGTGGATTTGTCTTGAATACAATTTCGAATTTCAGAGCGATGCATTGATATGTTACTTTGAAACTTTAAAAGGTAGCTACTTTTTCTCATCGACGTGTTCTTAAAGCAGAGTTCGTTAATTTGCACATGAAAACAATCTGTAGCATGTAATTTTAATAAATTGTGGTTACCAAAATATATAAAACATTTTTTTTTCGTGGAATTTTCATTTTACAACCAACATAGACAGTTTACCTCCGAGTGTGGATTTATTTTTAATACAATTTCGAATTTCAGAGAGATGCAATGATTTGTTACATTGCAGGACATTGTCCGATTAATGTTGACAGCACAAAAAGACGTTTTGTTGGATGTTTGTTGTATCTCTTATTTTTAGGAAATATTAGTATTGCTCATTTACATCTGCAATTGCCGATGTAATCAGCATACACTGATGCTAAAATTGGAATAAAAGTTATTGCTATACATCAATATTTCTTTTTTGCATCAGTCAATGTCGATGTAGTCAGCAAGCACAGATGGTGAATTTTAGATAAAATCCATTATTAATTAAAAATATTTCTCAATTACATTAGGAAATGTCAATATTTAGCGCATGTACTGATGGTGACACAATATCAACGCATGCTCATACTCTACAGTCGTGAAATAAGTAAGAAACTATAATATTTTTAAAAAAAATTCTGAGGTACACAAAACAGAGTATGTTTTTGTTCCTCTGACGATGTCGACATTGGGCAAATTTTGTACTTTAAGAATAACAGAATCACAAAAACGTTTTAGTGTAAATAGTGCTTACGAAATGTTTTTCGAGGAAATAACGACAATTCCGGACAAGAGTTCCAATGCAATTTTTATCCTGGTGATGTACCTTACGGGGACGCCATACTACGGGAGAAATTTTACTCATTGTGATTGAATTCTAAGTGAATGAGATGAGTATTTTAAAAATGAATTTCTTGACTCAGTTACGATGCTTTACTTAGTGGAGTTTGTATATCAAATTCGAAACTAATAAGGGCAAAATTAATTTTAAAAGATAACTAAAATGAATTTGCTATTAAATTAGAAGATGACGCTGTAGGTGTAGGTATAAACATTAAAAATGAATCAACGGACTAGAAATTTTCGTTGACGTTAAACATAAATGTTTTTGAGGTTTGTTTCTTAAATAATCACAAGTCAATGAATAATTATTCATTTAGAGAACGTTCTTAAAGAGAAAAATGTATTTATAATTAATTAATAAATTAATATTGTTGAATGTCGATAGCATCTCACAAACTTAGGAGCGAAATTTTCATGAAGCGAGGATACAAATATGTATCAAGCTTAAATAATAAATTTATCCTAAAATAAAGAACTTTCACTTTGAAATTACCGTTAAATTGCCGGCAGCAGTGTGGCCATACGATTAACCATACATTTATGGTTAAGAACATTATTTACTAGTGTTACGATTAAGAATCCTTGAATACGGTTTTGTAACCATTTACATTTAACGAATTAAATTTAAACGAACATTCGAGCTCTTTGGGTGCTGCGCCATTCATCTGTGAATGATAGCTTAGTATTCAAAAAGTCCAAGGTCACGAATTAAAAAATGCTGGAACACTGGAAAAACTTCCTGCATTGAAGGAATGGAAGAAATATTGTGCATGCTGCGATTGAAGAAATATTGTACTTGTTGAACTCCTGCTGTGAGATTGACCGATTAGCCCTCTCAGTTACAGTATGTACCCAGTTGCACGAAAACAAAAGGGTTTCATAATGCGGATCCAGTTAGGATAGAGTTCTTGTTGTTAAACCGTATTAGGTAAAAACAATCAATAAACAATTTTTGTCAGTTTGAATATCATTTTTTTACGGTTATTTGACTTTTTCGGTTGAATATAGTAAAATAACAATTACATAAATTGCTATTTGACCGTTTTTACCGAAAAATTTCTAACAGTGCAATAATTTCAGAAATTATTCATATCTTACAGAAGGTAACTGCAACCATCGCTGATGCAGTTCATTTTCTTTATTGAGTGAATCAGCCTGCACAGCAGCCCTGAGTGAAAGTTCGTCGTTCCCTATGTCTTCGTCGGCCTTGGTAAGCATTTCTTGCAGCATCTGAATATACTCGATAGCTCGGTGCAGGGTCTTGACCTTCAAAAAATTCACAAATTAGGCTACTGCCATGAAGACAGAAGAAACAAGATATTCAACAACAAGATATAAAGAAATATCTCCCTCATTTATATTAGCCCGTCAGTAATGGGTTATGAATTTTCATAGACATTTGTTGATTTGCGATTTTTCTGTAATAGAAATGTTAATAAAGATATATTTTTTGTAGCACTTGCTTTATTTTAGGACAAAATGAACACACGTATGTATTAAAGACTTAAAATTCTTTGAGGAAAAAAAATCGTTAAAGCTTTATTACAAAATATTAACACTTTTTTTTTTCCTAGCTGTGAAATTTCAATTAGATTTCTAAGTTCGTTTTAAAGGAGATAATTTCTATATTTGAAAATATAAAATAAATTGTGATAGTTAAAACTTTAAAACCGCGTAAATAAAGTTTTTATGAAGTTGCACTCAGAGAAGATCGTACACAGAGAAAAAAATTCTAGAAAAATTACCGTACTGTATTGTAATGACATTTCTGGTAAAAAAAGAACCATAATTCCAGTTAACAAAACCAAAATGTACGTTATTTAAACCATTCATTTGGTAGTTCTTCAGTTCATATGATAATGGTTCATCAAAAATTCTGGTTTTCAAAATTTTCGTTCTTATTACTTCACATTTAGTAAAAAATGCAAATACGAAATGTAAACATCACCGAACAAGTCGTTTTTATGTCATGCTCTAAAGTATCATGATGAAATTATCAAATTTTATCGCGTATTATAAAACCATATTTTATTGTTAATTTTTCCAAAATAATTACTAAAGCGTATTGGTAAAAATTACAAAGCTTTTCGGTATTCATATATAACCAAAAGCACGTTAAAATTTACCATATCCTGGTAGTTTTGACCATACTTTTATTCGCAATATGAATACAAAAGAAAAAAGGTATTTAACAAGATGTACTCTGCAACTTATTAAAAAAAACTAGTAATCTAAATAAAATAAACATTTGTAATAATAATAAATAAGAACATTTTTATCGATATTTCTTGATAATATGCGTCATACTTTTCGGGAATAAATATGTTGATAAACAAATCTTAGACGCTCGTATAGTTGTATATTAACTCTCAAATAATTAACTTAATTAATGCTTGAGTTTTTATCGCTTTAGGAAATGTTCAGCTTTTTCTTATTAAAAAGATTATGTGGATGTGAATGAAAACTAACAGTGATAGTTTGGTTTTAAATCTGCCTATATGAAGTGTCTAATCGAATTGCGAATCACAACATTTGCAAACACGAATTTTTCTTCAAAAAAATTCAGAAATTATCTAACTACACGAGGGCAGAAGAGAAAGGGTATTCAACAAAATACAGAGGAAGATCTTATTCATTCACTTAACCCTGCCACGTATTTTAAGTAATAAGTTTTACATTTTCATTGTTGATGAAACACAAAATACTTTTCTGAAGTATTGATCAAAAAGAATTTTTTTTTTCATTTTTTTAAATTTTTTTTATCAGGTAACGAAGAGATTGCATAAATTTCTTTAATGGGGAACAAATCCCAGAAACTTGAATAACAATAAATTAACGCTGCATTAATAAACTTAATAAATTAGACAGCTATCATTTCACCATTGCCTTCGTCGTTAGCATTGATAATGCAAGTGAAAAATATTTACACAAATATAACTACTCTACTCTAAGTACATTTAGAAAATAAAGAGTGGTCGAATTTACCAAAATATAGTAAAAATTACCGTGCTCATGGTTCCATGATAACACTAAAAAGCATGATATTTTTTACCAAAGTGCTTTGTTTTGGATTTTGAAAAAATTAACAGCAAAATATTGTTTTACTATAGGCGTTAAAATTTGGTAATTGTAGAATAATTTAGAAATTTTATGTGATATCTCAAAGCATGACATAAAAAAAAAACATTTGACCGGTTAAATTTGCATTTAAATTTTACTTAATGTGTAGAAAAAAGAGCTAAAATTTGAAAACCATGAATTTCCGTTAAAACCATTACCATATGAACGAAGCAATTACGAAATGAATGGTTTAAATAACATATATTTTGGTTTCATTACCAGAATTATGTGTTTTTTACCAGAAATATTTTTTTTCCATACAGTACGGTAATTTTACCAAAATTTACTTCCCCGTGTAATAACTAAACAAACATAAGGGGCAGTTAAAATGTTATGTAGCACCTTGGTTCTTTTGCAATCAAACATCAGGGTATCTAAAATCAGGAAAAAATGCAATTTATGTAAATTAATTTTTTTTTTTTGTTATTTATTTTCAAAAGTTTTCTTGCTTTAATAAAAAAGTCTCATAATAATTTAGATTTTAAATGATTTTCAGCTTAGTTTTATAATAAGAACTTAAAACTTTCGGTGATATGTAAAAAGAGAATTTTTGCTTAATATTTAGTTAAATACACTGTCATGATTAGAATAGCTGGAAATAAATGTTTTTTTTAAGTAGGGATTAAGTTATTTTCGGCGATTATTACAGAAATTTTGGCAAATTAGTCTTACTTTCGAACAACCTTAAAAGCTTCTTTTACAAAGATCCGTTGCATATTCAAATCGGCTATTTCTTTTAGAAAATTAAATAAATAATTTTAATGTTTAAAATCTGGGCACATATTTACACGGAGGAAAAAAAAATGGTAAAATCACCGAACTGCGTAATAACAACACTTCTGGAATTAAAAAAAATTTTTATTAAAAACCAAAATATGCGATATTTAAAACATTCATTTGGTAAATTTAACGGAATAAATGGTTATGCCATGCTCTTAGGTACCTTCATAAAATTACCAAATTTCAACACATTTACCAAATTTTATCATAGATAAAAAACCGATAACTTTTTTTTAATTTTACCAAAATTATTACCAAAGAACCTTAGTAAAAATTACCAAAGCCTTACCGAGCTTTTTGGATTTCCCATAGAGTCAGAAACACGGTAAATTTTATTATATTCCGGTAATTTTGACCATATTCTTTCTTCTTAGTATAAAGTTCAAGAATTAAAAATAAATATTAAACATCGCCAATGTCAGGAAAAGATTTTGTTGAAGAAGTGTCTTGATGTTGCTCTGAGAGATTATTTTTTCTGAAATCAATGATGCTTTAGAATAAAGAAAACCTTGTAAAATACCAGGTAATGTAAGCCCAAGGAAAATATTTTTTAATATCCTTATCTTTTTCAAGATGTGGCACTTCTTCTCAAAGAATTGAAAAGTCAAGCTATTGTAAGGAAGAAAAAAACTACTGTCTAAGCGTAAAGCACAACAAAAACCACATTAAGGGAAGTCAAGGTAACAAAATGATATTTACCGCATTGAAAAATAAATGTATGGTTAAAAACAAAGCCTTACACATTTATCTTGAAGGCATAATTTCATAGCATAAATTTCGGGGAAAATGGGAATAGATTATGGGAAATAGTAAAATGGGAATAGATTAAAACACGCGTTTGAAAAATAGACAGAACTCAAATTCCGAAATCGAGAAAATAGACATACGCATTAAAAAAAGGCATGAAGCTCAAAATGCGTGTTTATGAAAGTAGCCGTAGCTTGAAATGCAAATGCACATTAGAAAAGATGCACATAGCTCAACTAACGTGTTTATGAAAAAGGTGATTGCTTGAAATGCACACTAGAAAAAATGTATATAGCTCAAAATGTGCGTTTATGAAAATGGTCATTGCTTGAAATGCACATTATAAAAAAGGCACGTAGTTCGAAATGCGTGTTTATGAAAATGGCCATAGCTTGAAATGCACGTTAGAAAAAATACACATAGCTTAACTAACGTGTTTATGAAAAAGGCGTTAGCTTGAAATCCACATTAGAAAAACCTTTTATAGCTCAAAATGCGTGTTTATGAAAAAGGTAATAGTCTGAAATGCACATTAGAAAAAAAGCACAAAGCTCAAAATGCGTGTTTGTGAAAATCGTCATGAACGTAAAAAAAATACAAATAGTTCAAAATGAGCGTTTAAGAAAATAAACAAAGGATTTAAAACTATTTTTTTAAACTATTGTTATAACAGTTGTATTTCAAGAAAAAATTTATCAGCTGTGGTGTTGAAAAAAAATCGACGAATTTTTATATTAGTTTGGTCTGTGCTTTAAAGGCAAACGTAGGTGTTAAAAGTTTTGGTTCGTAATAACGGTGCTTCTTGTGCTATGACCAGTTTTATACTGAGCTATGTTTATTTTCTAAATCACGCATTTCCTCGAATGTACATTTTGAGCTGCTGTATTTTCTAAACACGCATTGCGAGCTATGCGCAAAATGTAAAGTTCCTCAATATAATTCAGTTTTTAAAACGATACATGTTGTCTGCACTAAATTTATATTTAGAATTAAAATATAACTCAATTAAAATCACTAGTTTACTTTTCCAACATCGTTTGGAAAAGGGTCTACTGTGCATTTTAACATTATGTAACTAAATATGTTTTGCCCAAGCTTTAAATAATAATGATAATTAAAAGTAATTTATAAATATAACTAAAATGACTGCAAACGAAAATATTTTTTTTTGCAGAAGAATTTTTTTAAAAATAAATTATAAAACAACAAATCCTTAACAGTTATCTTTTTTTTATTGAAAAAAGAGAAAAGAAAAAAGATAACTCAAATTTGTTCATAGTTTTTCTTGTCTATGGAACTGCAAATAGAACTCGTTATTCTAGTAGAAGTACATATTTACACTACATCAATCATATTTTTAATTTGAGACTACCTCAAAATTATCAACACTTAATATGAAAAGCATTTATTTTAATTTCTGTAAATGATTTAGAATATTTAATTGACTACAAACTGACGAATGTGATCTTAAAGCGAAAAAAAAAACCAGTTTTCTAATGTTGTCTGGTTTTCAACCTTTCATTTCCACGATTTGCATAGTTGAATAATTATAGATATCATTTAATTTAGAAAAAAAACCCATATCGAAAGTATTTACGGAATCAGAAGGATCTCATTTATATTCAAAACATGCCTTTTGAAACATTCTTTATAATATGTTATTTAATTCATTATCTGCGTTTCTTATTTTTTTTCCTCTCTTAGAAGTTGCATAAGTAATTGTTTAGTTTCTGTTAATTTATCTGAAAATGCATATATTAGTGAAAATATATAAATTTTTTATATTTTTAAATTGCGTTATATTTTGACAGTAAAAAAGTAATAAATGGATGATTCTTGTCTATCATAAACTATACACTATGTATAACTATATAAACTATATTCAGATACTATCATAAACTATATGTCTTTTTATGAATTGTTTAAAAATGATAGCTTGAAGAAATAAATATTTATTGCAAAAAAGTATTCGACAAAATGTGTATTGTATATTTTTAGAAATATGCATTGTATACTTTTTAACAAAAATACGTAAGAAATCTTCCAAATTAGAAATTATAAGAATTCCACAGCAAAAACAACAAACACTAAGCAATTGGTTTGCATTATAATTTTTTCAATATTAAATAATTAAAATTTTATAGAGCATAAAATTTATGTAATTGTATGATTAGATTAGAATATGATTAGATTAGAATATGGTTATATTATTACTATTACTCTGATAATTAGCAGTACATTTTTATTGTTATAGTTAATAAATTATTTAACACATTTTTTTAATACGATTAATAATTCTTTAATTTTATAGCCGACACAATACACGAAAATAAAGCTACATTCATAGAAACTGAAATTGAAACTACTGAGAAACAAAAAAATAATTCTGTTTGATTCTAAAAGTTATTCGTGTTTATTTCCTTTTCAATTTTAGTAATTATTAAACTCTTAATTGTTATTAAAATTCCATTATTTCCATATCATTTAAATAATATAAATAGTTAATTTGTATACAATAGTATACGAAATAATTAGTATTAGTAGTAATTTTGTTTTGCATTTTATCCCATTAAACTTTTTATTTTGCTTTTAAATAACCCAAATTAAAAAAATTTCGTTAGTTTTAGTTAAATCAGTTGCAAACATACACATTTATAAATGAAGGTAAGTAATCATTTATATTTATAAAATACAAAATAAATCAGTCTTAAAACATGAAATCTTTAGCTTATTAAAATGTTTCAGTTTAAAAATTTTAAATATAATGCATATTTAGAAAAATCTATTTAAAAAATTCTATCTTTCTGTAATCCATATTTATACAAACACTCTAGGCACCAAATAGAAAGAAATAAAAACAGTTTAATTAAACGTTTCCACAAAATATATTTTATCTATTCTTGGAATAAGTATGCTTATTTCTGATGATACAAGAGCTTTTCGTGCAGTGGAAAAAATTACAGTTACCAATATTCTAATAAAAACTTAAATGTGGCCAAATAATAATACGTTTGTTTCAACTTGATCCATTAAAGCTATCTAGACAGTTTTTATGGAAAATAAAATTAACGTTCAGAAATAAAATAAAAAAATGGAGGCTCAAAGGAAAACAAGAAAACGATTATGAAAATCTATCATTAATAGAATCTTTTGTATAAACTATTGCATCCTTTTTTCCTATTTTAAAATAATTTTAAACAAAATAAGGCTGAAAATGCATAAGATTAACAGAGTGATACAAATTATTCCACCAAATTAGGTTGAATACTTAACAATTATTTCAACGAAAATATGAATGCAGAGTTTGTTAACAGAACTGATTTTAAAGTGGATATGAATTATTAGAGAACTTACCTTGGAAAGTCGTTTGCTTTTGCTTTCAGTCGGCACACACTTCCTCAGACGAGAGAACGCGGTATTGACGGCTTGAACCCTCCTTCGTTCTCTGGCATTCCTTCTCGCCACCAGGTGAGGAGGTTTCTCTCGGTGAGGTACATGTTTATAGCTGCTCTTATTCCCGCTTCTCTTACTCTTCTTTTTCGGTGCCGGTGGACCATCCGTCGTTAGAGCGGATGAGGTTGATTCAGGAACTGCGGCATCAGAAAAGGGACTATCATCAAGAACGCCTTGCAGCAAGTGTGAAGTATTATTCCAAACTTGAGATAGTTCTGATTTCAAGTGTGGAAGTGCATAATGAGAGTCATACGAAAAAGAATGCGTAGAAAACTGAGTCATTTCCTGAACCATGACGGTTATTAGAATGTCAGATAGTTAAAACCTATACACTGCTTTCTCAAGCTGTTCCATTTTTCCCTTGAAATAGTTCATAAATCGTCTATTTATTCGATGCAAACGATTTTGTAGTTATTCATATATAACTAAAAGTTAGGTTTAAGTAGTGGTTGTAAGTGTCGTGAACTTAAGTTCATTTAAAAAATGGAAATAATGAAACTTTTAATTTTAACATATTTTTTAATAGATCCAATTATGCCGCATGGGTTTATTTTAATCAAAGTTTTATTGATATCTTTAAAAAGTTATAAAATGTAAGTAAAAAGTAACTAATTCCTATCCATTTTTAAAACTAGAAGTCGTCTGCAAAGTAAATAATGTTAAAATCCTTATCCTTCTTAAAATATCGTTTGCAGAAAAATAAGATTTGTTATTTTTCTAAAAATTTGCAAAAGTGAAAAATTATCGTTTTAAAATGTTATTAGCAAAAACATTAATTGGATAAAGAAAAACAATTTCAACAATTTGATTCTAAATGACAACAAATCACATTGCCAATAGCACGGTTGAGCAGATTGTGATGCGTGTAAACCACTTTATATCTGGGGATATAATACCTGTCGGAGAAGGGAATCAGATAAAGGTACAATCGGCGCGTGTGCGGCGCGTGCCTGTTTCGACGAATCAAAATGCTCCAGTCGGTGCAAGCTATTGTCTAGTTGGCTGGAATTAACCGCCCCAATGGAATCGAAGTATTCATCATTTAGTCACCCCCCTTTAAGCTTTTATTTTTAAAATACTTGAAACATCTTTCTCTTTGAAGCTTGTGGTCATCTTTTTTCTTTTTCTATTTGGAAACTAAATTGCACATCGATAGGATTTAGTTAATGTTGAAGCTTTATAAATGGGGGTGATCTACTAATTTAAATAAATCAGTAAGAAATTTAGGATTACATATAGTTTCATAAAATAAGATTTATTAAAACATAACATAAGATTCTATAAAATGCATCATAAACCTATGCAAGTTTAAGAGGTGTCATATATTTTCTCTGAAACAAATTTTCTTAGAACATAACTCATTAATTTAGGTTTATAAAAGTAAATTACAACAGATTAGATTTGCATAAGATTATATACAATTCAGTTAGGTTAAATTGGATGCCTACGCATGACGAAATGTGGCTATCTCGATACTGTTTGTTTGCTGAAACGTGGCAATTATTTTACGTTTGCAACTGTTCTTTCAATTCTATTTCGAGTAAGCCAAGCCCGTCAAGTATCAATTCTCTTTAGTGGTACATTCTATACTCTTACACAAAAAATGTTTCACTAAGATTTCAATTCTTTCGCTATATATTTCTTACTTAACACAAAGACAGACATGAAGCCATGTAAAAAACAAACTAATTATGTATCGAAGTTTGCCATGTACACAAAGCAAAAATGTATCACGGTTGCAATAAAATACATCAAATAATAAATTTAAATTAAGTCAAAGACGTAGACGAGAGAAAATTATATTTAAACAAATTTCGTGTGTGATATGGCTCTGTTTTTAATGAATATTCTAACTTTGTGAAATTCTTCTCGAAATGCAAGTACCTAATTAAATCATTTTTTTTTTCGTTTTAATTTTAGGAAACATTTTAATTTTAAGGAATCATGGGTATTATATTTTTTTTCTTCACAGCATTAAAGTTGAAAAGTGGCAATTTTCTCGCATCATAAATTTAGTTTTGCAGAAAAATAAGAAAATATTTGCGTTAGTAAAACAAATCGTTCTCCGCTTACTTACCCGCATGATTGCTTATTATTCATCATTGATTCGCTCTCAAATGTTGGTATTTTTCTCGAAGAATCAATAAATATTTGTTTATTAAGTATAAATATTAACAAAGAAAATTTTCTTAATAATCAGACGTAGAACATTTTGTTTTTAAAATTTCATGACTTATTTCGATGTCTCATCTTTAGTGCAATTTTGAATTCAAGTATTAAGACAAAAACTCATCTTCAGTGTTAACATTTGGGAGGTAAAACGATTTGTCCTTGTTACAAAGAGTGGCAAACCATGAAAATTTTCTATATTTTTCTAACAGGACTCCAACTTTTGATTCAATTACTACTTAGTAAAACAGTTAAATAACAATCAGTTACATTTAACTAACCAGCCGCGGGGTTACATGCAAACTAAAAATTTTTAAAGGAAGAGCAGAATTTATATTCAATTTTAAAAAAAGTTCAAATGCGTACTTGTATACTAACTGCTTGCTATTCTCACAAAATATTTAATCCTGGTACTTTTTTTTACATATAATTTCTTTTAATTCATCAAAAAATCACCCTCTTCTTGTAATTTTTTAAACACATTTAAATCAGGCAATATATAATTTATAATATTAATTTAAAATTTTTTTGGTGGTTAAATGAGTTGGAAAATAACAATTGTGATAAACTTAGGTGACTTCGTAGCAACTTGTTCCTTTGTATATATACTTACAACTTCAATAAAATGAAGAATTGCGAGATTATACAAAATATAAATCTCAAAAGATAAATACATTTTTCTAGTTCTTTCAGCAAAGAATATATAGTAATTATTTGCAGCAAAAGTTTTTTTTTCTTTTTTTTTAAAAGAAAAAAAAACTTTAAAATACTAAAAGTCCTTTACCGTTTTTCAAAATATTTTATAGAATCCGGAGCAGTTGACATCTCTGTAAATTGTGGAAAACATTTGATTCCGCAATTTAGTGGATCAGCCTAGCAGATTAGCTACACTGTAAAAATTTACTATAAAAAATACCAGCACTCAGGGTGCTGGTACTTTTTTCCGTAAAATCCATTTTTATCCGAACATGTTACGGAACAAAAAGTCTGACATACCGTAATTTTTACAGTATTAATTACAGTAAAATCACTGAAAAACCTCAAATAAGTAACAATTACTGTATAATATTTTACGGTAAAAATGGATTTTGCGGATGATGCACCCAAAGTACCGGTACTTCTTACTGTAATTTGATACGTAATTTTTTGCTGTGTATGTAATATGCATACCAAAGTTTTTGAGTTGTTGCATATTCCTTCAGACGTAAAAAAATTAAAGCTTAAGAGTTTTTTTTAAACATCAGTTGTAGAAAGAGTGAATATGGAATTTACTTTTTTTTAATTCAAAAAGTCCGAAATACGAAGAATATTTTAGGATATGTGTGTTAGCTTGACAGCACTTCATCAGGGGACCTTTCTGTTGTCAGTGGTAATACCAAAAACTGACAGTGCCCCGAGGCCCCATAATGGATAAACAAATAAAAAAAAGCAATTAGAAAAATTGAAATGAAAAAGCAATGAAAAATTAATGACAAACAAACACAATTTAAAAGTACACAGAGTAATAATGAAACACCTACATATAAAAAAAAAGAAAAAAAAAAGATGAAGTTACAGTTAGAATAACCAAATCAAAATAAAATATCAATTACCAAATCATTAAGAAAACTGGAATTTACCTATAATTTTACTTTAGCAACAGCACTAAAGAAAGAAAAAAATTACATCGTTGTGAATTTTTGCGGACACAATTTCCTGCTCAGTTTACAGAAACCGTAACAAACAAATTTGCACACAAAGATTTCATCAACAATAGCAACATGTGCCTTGTTAGATTTGACTCTGATTCTGAATACATCCGATTGGTTTCATAGCCAAGCATGCAAAGAATGAACAGCGGACTATCAATTTTATGTTACTAGACCCCACAAAGAAGTTGTGTACTATTACAACCATCTATCACGCTCGTCTCTTGTCTAGATTCAAATCGTTGTTTACATTGCTAGGAGGTTAGTAGGGAAATAGGAACCAACAAAACAGGCCACCCCCTACTTTTGAGATTTCTATCACGCTGAGAAAGGTGGTTCGAAATGATTTAATGCTAGAATGAAAAACATTAAAACATAGAAACAGTTGCTTAGAATGAAGAACATTAAAATATTTTTGATACAGTTATAAGGCCTTTACTTAAGACGCTTTTCAATTGAAAAGGTTTGCCAAATTAAGGTATTAATTGCTATAAAACTTTGGTGTTCAGTTATATTTTATGTTTATCAATATGAAGTTTTCTTAAATCATGCACAGTGTGCAAAAAATATATAAATAAATAAAAAAACAGACCACCCTGAATAACTTTTATTTTAATGGTAGGATCTTCACGTTCTAGGATTCAATCTTAATAGTACGAAGTGGTGACCTTGAATATGCTTGTTAATTAGCGTTAATAAGTTACAAAAATTGACAGATAACGTACTTTCTCTGAACAAACATACCCTTTTTTCGACTGATTCGGATTTCTGACCCTAAAAATACGGGGGATATCCGCAATCTGGGAAATACAGTCCCAACAGTTTGACCAGGAGAGCGGATCAAAGTTTGGACCCCTTAATGTAAATTTCACTTTTTACGTACTTCGAAATATCTCGAGAACTTTTTAAAGAAATTGAAAATGTTTTGCACGCATTTATAAAATTCGTTTATGCATGCAAAATATAACTCTTAGTAAATATTTATTCCTTTTTGTTTTTCTCCTTTATATTTTGAATTGTAAGGTATACAAATTTTTACAACATTTGAAAAAAAGGCTATTTTTCACTGCAAAATATAAAATTTGTGTGAAATCGGTCAAATAGTTCCTGAGAAATCAAATTTTAAAAAATACGACTTTTTCAAAATTCGATTTCTCGCGAACTATTCGATCGATTCGCTTAAATTTTCGATTTTGCTCTATTTGAAATTACAGTCTTTAAAATTATGCAAAAAAAAAACATTGTATATTTCACAATTAAAAACTTTTTTAAAATATCAGTACGTATTTTTTAACACGTTCATTTCGGGAAGTAAAGATATTAAGTAGAAGTAAAATCGAAACATGTAGTTAAATTTGTAAACTTAGCCTTAAGACTCTGTACTGTTTTCAAAAACTTTAATAAAGCATGGAACAAATGACATGAAAGTTAAAAAAACAGATATTTAACAACTTGCTTAAAGTTACCGAAATTTTTCTCAGCGAAGTCGCTTAAGTTACCCCAGTTGTTTAAGTAACTCCGAAAATCTTTATCTAAAAAGAGTCAAGAAAATCTGATTTTTTACCTGTCAATACTCAAAATTTAAAATTCTTTACAGTATATATTGAATTATCAACTTAATGAGTGCTTGTCTGATAGCTTTCACTTCTGAAATCTGCTTGACACACCTGGCATTTTCATTTTTTAAAATTATTTATCATTTTCCTATTTTTAATTCTGCGTTGCCTACATTTACAGAATTTATATTACTGTAAGTAAGTTGCAGTTTATTTACGTCGCACTAAAGCTGCACAATGGGTTATTGACAACGGTCTGGGAAGCATCCCCGAGGATGATCCGAAGACAGGCCATCACAATTTTGATCCTCTGCAGCGATGCTTGACTTCGGTGATCTGCTGGGAACCATGTCTTAACGATCAGCCCACTGCGGGACTACTGTAAGTAAGAGCTTCCAAAATACAAGCTTGAATTTTCCAAAATAATTTGTTATTCAAAAATATTCTTGATAAATCTCATCAAAATTTTTTTGTGCACTGAAAAACTTTCGAAACAAATTACTGTAAAAAGTACTAGCACCCTTAGTGCAGCATTCATGAAACCCATTTTGCATTATAAAATCCATTTTTATCGTAAAATTTTAAACCATAATTTTAAAATAATATTTATTTAATTACAATGATTAAGTGCTTTTTTTCATAATGAAAGTGTGTTTGACAGCTTTTACTTCTGAAAACTGTTTAACACAAGTACAAAAACTTGATAGCTCCATTTTTTGAATTATATTTTTATTTACCCATTTCTGTATTCGTTATACAATCACAGAATTTATATTACTGTAAGTAAGAATTTCCAAAATACAAGCGTTACTTTTTCAACATAATTTGTTACTCGAAAATTGTCTTGACAGATCTCGTCAAAACCTTAAATTTTTGGGCACTGTAAAAAATTCCGAAACAAATTACTTTAAAAGTACCGGCAACTTTCATAAAACCCATTTCACATAAAAATCCATTTTTATTGTAAAATTTTATACCGTTTAATTACAGTAATATTTATTTAGTTACAGTGATTAAGTGATTTTATAATAAATATTAGTGCAAAAATTACCGTACATAAAATTTTTTGTTCCGTAAAATTTTATGACAAAAATCATTTTTACGGAAAAAAGAACCGACTTCCTGCTGGCGCTGGTACTGTTAGCCAACTGAGTGCTGGTACTGTTAGCCAACTGAGTGCTGATACTTTTAGCCAACTGAGTGCTGGTACTTTTAGCCAACGAAAATCTTTCGCACACATTTCTCGTTTAACATCACTTTTGAGATTATGCATTTTGCACAAAAATGAGCATATGT
The DNA here is from genome assembly GCF_043381705.1 of Parasteatoda tepidariorum. NCBI lineage: Eukaryota > Metazoa > Arthropoda > Arachnida > Araneae > Theridiidae > Parasteatoda > Parasteatoda tepidariorum. The sequence continues at coordinate 54,921,548 of NC_092213.1, read as the reverse complement.
GCACATATGCTCATTGAGCACATATGCTCACTTTGAGCATATGTGCACATTTTGCACAAATTCCGCTATTTCAAATTTGCTTCGGAACTATTTTGTCTCATTTTTGATCAATTTTTTGAAACAGTTTTTCTTACAGTACCTAATTTTTCTCACAAAATACGATGAGATCAAAATGAATCAGCAGAATCACTATTTCTTTGGTTGCCAGAATCTAGGAATAAGGAATAGTTTTTTTTTTTTTATTTGGTTAATTTTTTTTAATTAAACGTACTTCTTGGACCGAAAGAAGTCAAAAACATTTACCATAACTGGTCTAGAATTTTAAAAAATTTCGTATGCAAAGTTTTTTGATGGATGAAACAAAGGAAAACCCTCACGGTGTATTTCCACATGCTTTTGCCACATATTTAAACAGTGCTCAATGATATAATTCGCTGTTTTACTTACAATAATTTGCTTCAAAACAGCTTGCTCAAAAGCATATCTTTGTAATAACAATTTAACAGTAAAGCTGTGTAAACCGAAGTAAAACTCCTTTCTTAGTAAATCGTCAAATATCATATATCAATCAATCTATTTCGCAAGCATCAGCCATGATTTTTGTGCACCCAACTATCGTCTGAGAGATGACGGTTATTTTACATTCTTTTTTAATTCAAACTATTGTTTTTTACTGAACGAAATATTACAGCGGGCCACTTAAATGTCCTCGATGGGCTTCTAGTGCCAAGTTGAAGACCCCCTACTTTAAAATGTAACATAAATTGCAATTTAGTGACCGCATTCGGAAACGCACAAATATGGCCTGTGTATTCCGCATTTCAGAATATATAGGCTGCTTTTACGAAAAAATAACTTTGTATCAACTTACAACTTTTAATTTCTTGCAAACGATACTAATATTAAAAAATATTCACGCGTTTCAAATTAAACATGCGCAAAAACATAACTTTTTTAGAGAGTTTATGCAACTCTCTTATTATCTCCCAAATAGTAAACAATCAGGAAGTTAAAATACTCAGTCTTTGAGCATAATTAGAATATTCAATGATCCTTAATCACTTCACTTAGTCTTGTAATGTATTATTAATTGTTTCCATATTTAAAAAAAAAAGAATGACATGAAAGACGATAACTTAAATGCACTTGAAAATAAAAAAATAAAACAATAGGTTAAATCGTTTGTTGCTCGCGACATGACACTGGGCTGGCATGCGCAACAGCGATCCATTATGTGATATAACATAACGCTTGCAACATAGATGAACGTGATTTCATGTTGAGGGGGTTGCTGCGCCGCAGCAAAAGGGCCAGGTGTGTTGTTCGGCCTAGAGAAGCACGGCTAACCGTCCATCGCGTGTATTCACGCACGTCTATGACCCCCGGTACTCGTTTGCTGTTGAATGTCCACCGATAGAAACTCAGACTAGATAAGAGAGGGGGATGGGGGAAGATTTGTGTTTTCTATTTATTTTTATTGCATTTCTTTTTTAATTTTAGACCCTCCGGGGGGTCGGCAGGTGAGAGAGAACGTGTGCTCGTGAAAAACTGGCACGCGCCAATCTGAATAATATTTTCTTGCGAGAAGTTTTTATTTGTATTCCTTTGTTTGTGTTTATTTTTTTTCCTGTGGATTTAAAAAGGTAATTATTTAAAAGAGTACGCAATGCTCACGCGAAGACGATAAAACAAAACGGTTTGCCTATTATTTTTTTTTAATCCGTCTTTATTAATGAATAGCAATTTCTTTAACGACCAGTGAAAATTGCTTCCTCATTACAATTAATAGTGTTATAGGTCAGTCGCGAAACGTACGGCCATGATAGTTAAAGATTAATTGTTTCACAATAATAGATATGACTTTATATAGGAGGACACTCTACCATCTGCTCGCTGACGCTCGCCAACCCCCGGAACTGCTTTCGTATTTCCTTTCGGATTGCTTCGAAATCCGAGCTCGCTTCACTCACTCAGTGGATACGTTACTTTGCATACATTTTTGAAAACTAAAGTATAGAACAAATAGTTCCTAAAACGATTTTCTGTGCAAAATTATAATAAAAAATTTGGTTCCTGTACGAATGATGCTCACTATGTTATGCCATATGATGCTGTTGATGTGCTCTTGCGCTTTGAAGTTTATCAGCAGTATTCTTGGCCAATCTCCGCTGATTTCGTTATTCTATTGGCTCCTCTCTTTCTGCAGCATTTCTGATAGTTCTTTGCTAATAATGTTTTTCTGAAGTTTCTTTAGACCGGTTCTCTCTTCTTCGTAAATATACCGTACGTAGATTATGAAGCAAAATTTAAACTCTGAGAAAATTTTACTTAAAGAAAAGAAAATTTAACTTTCATCAAAATATTATTTAACTTTAAAAAAAATTTAACTCAAAATACGGAATTATGAAACAGCGTTCAACTTCTTTTCCTTAAACTTAAAACAAAATTTAACTTAAAATATGTAATGCTGAAACAGCGTTTAATTGCTTTGCTTTATGGTGATGCCAACTCGTGAAAAGAAATTTCGTCAATTTTATAACCACGCGCGTATAAGTGTTTTATATAATATAGCTTTATAACCACACACGTATAAGCGTTTTATATAATATAGATTATTATGAATGAATAAGATGTAGATTCATTTAACATTTTATTATAGTATTGGCTATGAACAACCAACTCTAATATGAATTTTATATTTCATATTATAACCGGCAGCGAACTAAACAATGTTCAACTATTTTATTTCTATATTTGATATCCGTCGTTGAACGACCGACCCAGTTTTGGGGTTTACGACTACTAATGTTCAACTCCGTAGCCTTGTAATTTTGAACCCAATCCAGAAGACAAGGAAACTCTTGGATCAGTACCTCCAGAGGTATGGTTTGTTATGGGAGGACTTTGTGACTCGACAGATTTAACGTGCATCAGTCACCATTTACTTCACGGGGAGTCTACGGCCGGCGGGTATCGAAAATGTTCAAGTATGTAGAATTTAGGGTCCAGTTATATTAATTTAGAACCCAAATCAAAAAAAGAGATATCTCCTAAATCAAAGATTTGGACAAGCTCGCCCTCGGGGAAAACATTTTGGATGAAACTAACTCTAATTTGCTTTACATGGAGAACGAAAACCACGAAAACGTCGCACGCCTAACTCGATTTCAAGGGTACTCTAACTCTCGATTAGTCTGCCACTGGGATATTTCACGCCCGCATATTGGTCCGTATGACTTTAGAACAGTATTTAAATTGACCAGCTATCATTGGCATTTAGATTCGCGTTGGCGCATTGAAAGGTGCAGGAGTTTTAAATGTTTGTTGAGGTTGTCTGTACAACAAACTATGATTTTATCCCTAATTAGATATTTTTTATTAAAATTATCTTTAAGATTTTATACAAGATACAAAGATTGGCATAGATTTCAATGAGTGTGTTGATACAGACACAGAAATTTAAATTTTTTGGAAAAACTGGACCACTATAAAATATCGCCACTCCACTAATAAAATATCACCGTTTGTGAAGAAAAAAAAATAGTTTTATTTTTCTTACATGGTAACTAGTTTTATTTTTCTCACTTTATTAGAATGAGACAAATAAAATAATTTTCAACTAAAAAATTTTTTGAAGTATCAATTTGTTATTGTAAGCTTTGTAAAAATTTATTAAATAGTGCAAAATCTGGTTTTTTGACATACAATTGATTTGAAAAGGAAATAAAAATTTTCTAAGTTTTATTATTAAAAATGAAATTGTTATTTTTCGATAATTCTAAACTATATTTATCAACTCTTAATTATTTACGTTTTTATAAGAAATGCTTTAAATTTTGATTCCAGTTTCAAGTTAAGTTTTTAAGTTTTACTCAATAAATTGCAAAGCACTCCCTTCTAACTAAATATACTTTATAAATTAAAATGCATTTTTATCCATCTTTACGTCTTATTTTATTAGAATTAAGAGCGCTTTTAAATCAACGATATTCAAATAAATAGTGCAGTATGAAAGTTGAACTTCTCACCAAACTTGTACATCTTAGATTCACACGGTTTTATAATTATTTATGTATTTAAATTAATTTATAGGCTTAGTAATATATATGATGATTTGGATAAAAATTTAAATCACATAATTTTATTTTACGTCTTGAATACACAGAACTGATTAATCATTTTATGCGAGCAACAATTAAACATTTTATCACATGGAGAAATTGTTTGCTTAAGATTGCTAAAGATATCTGACAGTTGTATGTTTCGTTGTTTCGTCTTTTTTCTAGTTTTATTTAGTTATGGTTCTCACTTCTGCTAATTAAAAAAAAGTATTTCATCTGGTCCATTAAAAAATGCAAGTTTTTTGTTTGGAAGAAATTGCGTGAAAAGCTTGTAAAGAATATAATTCAATATAATCTATTTCGAAAACGCTATAACAATACAGAATTCGGTACTGATTAGTAGAAATGGTTTATTAAAAAAGGAGCTCATCTATGTAAGACAATATTGCTGTAGACTTTTAAAATAAAATATATTTATATTTTTGACAAAAATACATTTATTGAATGGTTATAATAAAATTGAATTAAAATAATATCTATCAGCTTTATTTTTTTTTAAAAAAAGCATCAATTTTCCGGAATTCTTAAAAAAAAAAATAGATTAAAAAACGATGTCGCCCAGATAATCCAAATATTTCAATTATCCAAAGTAGGTTCAGTTCATATTACTTCAGAATATCCAGGTCCTGTTGTATTAAATTAAATTTTTTTGCATTTTTTTCATGAAAGAGAAAATTTTCGTATAAAAATAACTTCCAATAAAAATTCGATTCGGGTTTCTCAGAATCGGAATTTTACTTCTTCTACATTATGCCCTACTTCCAAATCATTAAACTCAACAGGTAAAATTAAACAAAAAACAAACAAAAACTATCATTCCCCTATCACTGCATGTCTCTTATTCTATCTAATTACTCCTATACATCTGCCTACATATCTTTTTTTTCAGCCCCCAGAATTCGAATCTTCGGCAGCTGCTCTCGAGCCTCTCCATTAAAAGTCTGCCTTCATAATATTCCATGGATTAGAATAACCAATGATTGCGGAAAAGGAGACCGAGGGGAAAGGGGTGGTGCCCAAACACCCCATTTTGTTTATTGGTGACAATTCCTGCCAAAAGTCCCCTTCCTGATCCTTCTGAATTGGATTTTGGATGGCCGATGCATTTAATTTATAAGTTAATGGAGGATCTGATGAAAGTTTTGGGCTATTTAAGCACGTGATGTGGTTAATGAAGTGTAAAAAAAATACCCTGGCTGAAAGGTGGGGTTCCTAAAGAAAAGGTGAAGTGTCAGTGACCCTGAATCTTAAAAGTCTTAAGAAATTTCTCAATAATTATTCAATCATTGTATTAAAAGAGATTGGATGATTTAAATTAATAGAGTAATTCTTTGTTATATAATTTGATTCCATAGAAAACAACGTTTTAAACTCACAAAAAGTTCTTATTTATTTATTTATTTTACTTACTTATTTTTTTTATTATTATTATTATTAATGTGGCACTAAAACACGTTTTATAATATTTTTTATTTTTTGCTTATCTGTCTTTTTTGCAATTTTAGATTTGCAAATGTTGTTTTCAATGTAATTCGATCAGATAATTGTCGTCAAATATCTACGCAAAAGACCATGCTCGTGAGCACTTTATACGTTTCGTAATTTCAAAAAAGTAAAAAAAAAAAAAAAAAAAAAAAAAAAAAAAAAAAAAAAAAAAAAAAAAAANTTAAAAAAAAAAAAAAAAAAAACGAATAAATAATAAAAAAGACGATAAATTTTACATGTTTTTTTAATCGCAATGGCTGGGATGAGAATTTGAATATTTTTCCATTTTTAATTTGAAGAAGCTCCATCACTTGGGAAAAACCTTTTCAATTATGAAAATAAACAAATATTTCATCAAGTTGTTCCAAAGTATGTTCGATAAATGAAGAGAGGTGATAAAGGGCATTAATACGAGGAAAATATTTTTGAACAAATTTTTCTTTTTCTTTTTTTTTTGCATTCATACAAATACTTGATCTTGCCTAATTCGGGTGGGGAAATTTAGAATCGAAAATTAGTTTTACTTCTAAAGGTGCAGATTTTTTAAATGACATGTTTAGTCTATTTTTGTTGAAATTTACAGGTTAAGAAACGGTATATACAATAGGGAGACGTAAATGTCGCGACAAGCTTTATGGGAAGTCAGGATTAAAACTACATAAGAACCTATATCTGGAATTGCTGTCATACGCGGCAAGGAGCGTTTTTCTCATATGATCTATTCAGAAGCACGCAGAGAAACTGTTCATAACAGAAAATAGCACATAACTGTTTAAGACGGCATTTACGGACATGGATTCCTATGCAATTTTAATACTGATGATGTGTCCTTTATATAACATTTTTAAACTTGTATGTATCTAAAAAAAAGACTAAAAATTTTATTTTTTAAATAAATTGTAACTTAGAGAGAGAAATCGATAGCGGATTTGAAATCTGAAACGGCGATACGGAAGTATATAAGATTTGTTAAAAAATCAAATGCAACTGAAAACAAAAGAAAAACGAAAGAAATTGTTATCCAGTTAAAATGGAACATATGGTCGCATATAACTTTTGGATTCGCTTAAAATGTTTTTGAATAATGGTGAAGTACGAAAAAGTAAAATTAGCATTAAAGACCCTAAACTTTCCTCTCTCCTGACCGAATTATTGAAACCATATTTTCCAAATAGCGGCTACAACCCTTAATTTTAGGAGTTAAGTATCCAAAACTGCCAACAAAAAAAAAAATTTTGTTTAGAAAAAGTACGTTATGCGAGTCTGATTCTGTAACTTAAATAGTTATCTGCATTATATAATAAGCAATATTTAAGGTTAGGGCATCGGAGTATTAAGTCCTAGTGCGCTGATAGAAATTTTTCGGTAAAAATGGTTAAATGACAATTTATTTAATTGTTATTTCACCATATTCAAATAAAACAGTCAAATAACCATAAATAAGATGGTATTCAAACCGTTACCGTTGAATAAAACCGTTTATTAACTTCTTTTATATAATACGGTTAAACGACCAAAATTTAATCGTGGGAGCTAGGCCCACTTAATGAAACCACTTTGCTCCTTGCAGATGGGTTCATATTATAGCCGAGAGGGCTAATCTCATAACCTACAGAACAGGAGTTTGAGTCCCAGCATTGACATCACAATATTTCCTCCATTTTCCTCAACACATGAAGAGTTTCTAGTGTCCTGCAATCCCCAATTTGTGACTCTGGGCTATTAGAATGCGATACTCTCACCTCATTCACGCATAGATGGCAGCACCATAAAGCTGCTGAACTATATCTAATGTCCGGCAAAATTTCTTTTTTATGGTTTTGAAGCGATGCTAGTTGTAAATGGTTAAAAAACCGTAAAGGTTAAAAAAAAAACTCTTTACCGTAAACGTACGGTTAATTGAATGGACAGTCGGTAATTTTACTATGGTAATTTTAGAATGAAAATTCTAATAGTGTATGTGATCATCCGATCATTAGATCAAAAGTTATTCATTGTGTATCCATTTTTTGTGTACTGTACATCCTGCAAAACCTTTAATTTATAAACAATTACTTTCTATATTAGATATATACTATATTAGGTTTTGGCTTATAAACATTTCAAATGTTTCCTGGGATTTACATATGGAACAAATAATTTTTATAGTTTTCCTATTTACACAATTTTAAATTTTAGTATTTGAATCTATGAGCAAGGTTTTTTGTGTGGTCTGTTTTGATAAAACGACTCTCTTTTCTGTGCTACTCATTAAGTATCATTGAAACTAAAATATAGCTCTAAAATATTATGCCACACCCATATACAAGCATAATTTAAACAAAAGCATATAATTTGCTTCTTTACATAAACTATCCACTTTTAACCTTTCATTTTTACCAACTTATAGCTCAGTTTGTTTCAGCTTTTCCTAGCCAACGCGAGACATTTCATCGATTTTGTGACAATACAATTCATAAGTATTTTTTATAATAATGACTTTTGGATAAATATTCTACTTCTATATTTTAATCCCCATGATTCGTTCGTCAAAATCACAACAACTCTATAAATCTATTCCTCCTAAAAGATATGTTTCCAAGTTTTCAACGTTCTGTTTGAGAGGCTATAAATTCCATAATCGTGACGCTAAAAGTAAGTTGAACATCTGCATTGTAGAAAAGGGTATGCACTTCCCCTCTAGAGGTGAACGTCTTCAAGGTTCACACCTGGTGCTTTTCTTGGACAAGAAGTCTGTCTATAAGATGTGGTCCATTATGGATCTTATGCAACTAACCCCCGCGTAATTACATAACGATGCGGGAAGTGTTTATATCGCCTCTGTATTAATACGGGATGAATCTGTTTAACTTTAACCGTTATTTCCTTATTTAATAAACTCAGTGGGCGAGGAAGAGGTTCTTGGATTCGTTTTCAAAGACTTATCGTTTGGAATTGAGTTTATTATGAATTTTATGCAGTTAAAGACTTTTTTTCAATTATGACTTAAGTTATCGTTATCGTTTATCTGGAAGACGATTTGCTCTTGAACTACTGTATTTAAATTATGAGAATCTTTTAAAAAATTTTTAATATACAACATGTTGCTATGACCATTAATTTTACAGTTTTATTTTAAAGTAAACTGTTCTTAATAAGTATTAAAATAGAGAAGAAGAAAAATGAACAGTGTGCAATAAAAAAATCGACAACCACAATTTTTTACTTGTTCCTGTTTTTATCTTATCACAGTGATAGAATCATTTTTTCTAATGAACTTTACTTAAAATATATCTTTCTTTTTTTTCAATATTATTTTGAGTTAAAATAATTTAAGACATGTCTTTTCTCTAAAAAAGTTATCAAAATGCGACAAAATCTGTCTCTTATTTTTAATAAAAACGCAAAAAAAAAAAAAAAAAAAAAAAAANGCAAAAAAAAAAAATCTAGAAAGAATACAAAGATAATGATATTAGATTTAAATTGCTCATAGTTAGTATTAACTAAACTTATTTTATATTAATACGGTTTTTTACATAAAAATGAAATAAAATACATTAAACAAGATATATTTTTTTCGAATCTAAACGCATATATATAGCTGTATTGATAGCAGTTATATAATATTATCATATATAGTTAAGTTAACTGCAATGTGCACATTTAACTGATAAAACATAGAAGTTTTAATTTCAAACGTACAATTTTTATAAAATTACTCAATACTTAAATTTTGAGTAAAATCAAGTATTGAGTAGTTTTATAAACAAATTTACAGAGTCCCAAATCATGACAAATGGGAAAAGGACCGATATTGATGTTCGTCTTATCGTCTATTAGCAACTAACTTCTGTGGTTGTAGTGCCGTAAAATTATCGCTGGATATAAAGACTTTATATTTTATATATCATTTTAAAAGCCTTAATAAATATCTAAAATATTTTGAATAAAAAAATGTGCATTAATTTCGAGTTAAAATTTAAATATATATATATATATATCGCATTTTAAATGGAAACATAAATAGTCAAAGCCTGACAAAGGCAGGGGCATAAGGGGCAGTTGTCCCGGGCCCCACGTCAGAGGGCCCCCAAATTGAATTAAAAGTTTATTTTATGTTTCCTTCTTTAATGAACTTTTTTTAAAACAAAATATCAGTACAGTGTAAAATCCGTCAGTTTTATGTTAGCTTTTTCATTAATCTGTCGTATGAATGAAATCTTTATTTCGTTAATCCGTGGTTTTCTAGGGCGAAATTCAGCTGAAATTTTGCAACTATGATGGGCAAATTTAGCGACTCAAAAACCTGTATTTTTATATATCGTAAAATGCGATATTTTACGAAGATACAGGCTTGTGATTGGCTTAATTGAGCCATCGTAATTGCGTAAATTTATCTGAATTCCACCCTTTAGTCAGCAAGGATAGGAATTTTTCGCAGTTAGATGACAAAGTTAACAATCAGAAATCTGCATTCGGCTGGTGGACACAGAATTATCAGAAAATCAATAAAATGGACAAAACGATATTTCTACTGATCATTGGAGGGGGAGGGACTTAATAGCTATTTTAGGTTCTAGTCAATTTTCTTGTTATAAATGCATAATGAGGGGGAAAATTTAAATACCTCCATATAGTTCAGAGGGCAGGGGTGCAAAGAAGTTTTTTCCCTGGGCCCCAATTAGGCTAAGTCGGGCCCTGTAAATAGTTCCCATTGACTGTTCACTTGATGTATGAAATATTATGATTCGAACCTTATATATTAAGTTCAAGTTAAAATATTAATCGTCCCCGGGATAGCCTGGTTGGTAGATCGCTGGGCCCATGTCCAAGAGGTTGTGAATTCGATCCTCACAGGGCCAAACACTCCCCGTGTAGTAAATTCTGTTTACTGCTCGTTAAGTCTGTCGGGTCACAAAGTCTCCCATGCTCCCATAACAAATCAATACCTCTAGGGATACTGAATTGGAGCTTGATCGCTATCTGGTTCGGGTCAAAACTACTATCTATGAATGAATAAATGGATGTATGAATAGCTCCGCCCTATAAACGGGCTGTGATGTGTGTGCGTGCGGCTGAAGTCGTATTATTGGCCATAGATGGAGCCACTGAAAAACAAGAAACTCGTCCTACGTCTTAAATGCGCTTGGTTTCACCAGGCAGGCTTGCTAGTATTGGCAAGTGGCATTAGAAGGAACTTAAAATAAGAATTTAAAAAATTTTATAGCCGATTTTAAAAGTAAGAATAAATTTTAAAAAATGTAAACTAATTTTGTTTTGAAATTGTAAGTAAATTTTTTGTAATATCTCATTTGAAAGATTAAAAAAAAAATCCTTATTTTTTTAAACTTGCTTTATTTTGATTGAACAATAAAATAAAAATTAGAAAATGCAAAACCTGTACTGTAACGCCAATTAATTAACAAGAAATTTTAAAATCGGCCGAAAATCTTAATTTAAATTGAAATTATGACATTTAAGTTTACTGTTGCCAAGTATATTTTATTCACCAAACATTTTCTGTGAATGAACATGTGCTGCGAATGAAGAGCACAATTTATAGCTACTTGATTTATATTTTGTTATATGTGTGATTCACGTTAAACTTATAATATTTTCAAACAATTTCATTGGATACATTTTCTTTGATTTCAGATAGTAAACCAAATTATTACGAGTCTATAATTATTACTAAACATTCTAGTATACGCAACAAAAGACTTAAAACTTAAAAAAAGCCTAAATTCCGAATAATAAGGTCTTAAAGTAAAAGTAAAAATTTATGAAAACAAATCTGTAAAAGTTGTTATTGTAGACTTATAAATCTATGTTATTCCAAGGAAAAACCAATGTTTAGTTGAAAAAAGAGGTTTATTTGTCACCAATTGCTTTTAACAGATTATAGTGATTTGCCAATTCACCAATACGCTTAGCCAATTATATCGATTTACTTTTTCACCGATTATACCGTAAAAAATAAAAAAAATTAAGAGTTAAGAAATAATATAATTTTTAAACGAGTTACCTAGATATTTTCAAAAGTATAATTAAGTAAATAAAAATAAAAATAAATTTCTGATTTTTTCCAAAATTCATTTATTGCAAAGAACTTGGGGAAAGACTGCTATCAATGACTCAAGAAAGACTAAAATCTTTGGCAATAATTTCAATCGAAAGTAAAACCGCCAAATCAGTCGATTTCGAAGTTTCGATAAAATCGTTTGCGTCAGCTAAACCGCGACAAAATACATTTTGCTGATTATACTTATCATAACAGATTATGCTGATTAAAATTATTAACTGTCATAAATATTTATTTAAGAATAATCAAGGTAATATTCTCATTAATTAAACTAAACTCTTACTTTCTTTTTTACCTTGATTGCGTTAATTGCTATCTTTTTCATATTTTCTTAAATCAACATTAAGGGTTGATATATATTTTATAATTTTCCTGTAGAAATATTGCTAATTAAAATATTAAAAAAAATTTCTGTAGATTTATAGCTACACAAGCAATAAAATTCAAGGAAAAAAGTTATTTTTTAAATTTACATTCCTTTTCAAAATTGAATTAAGGGCGCATTTTCAGTCTCGCCCGGGGCATTTCCTTCTAGGAGGTATTGCCCGGGGCGCGAGAATGTCTTTTGCCTGCACTGGATGAACACTGTACATCATAATTATATGGTCCAATTATAGCAATGATCCTCCAATTATTGAAACTCTTATCTTTGGAAACCTTATATGTTTTTGAATGATTGATTAGTTAACAAAAATTTTAGTTAAAGTGTTGAATACGGGACCCCTCTGATATTTTGCGATTTGAAAGCATGCCTATGTAAATACATATAAAAATAAACCAAAAACCAATCATATAACGGTAAATAAAAATTGTGGTAACCCGATGCTGACGTCATTTAAAGCAGAGACAGCAATAAAAGAATATCGGTAACCAGAAACTGAGTTTCAGCAAATTTTATATTACATCGAAATGCGCCAAAGTTTTTATTATAGTAGTGTATTTGCTTTGTATTTAGCTATATTTAAGTAATAATTTTGAACTTTTTTTTTAAATGTTTATTTAATTGGAAAAAATAAACTTATTTTCGTAATTATTACGAATAAAGTCAGCATCGGGTTATCACAATTTCTATTTACCGTTATGTGGTTGGCTCTTGGTTCATTTTCATATGTATATACATAGGTATGTTTTCAAATCACCAAATATCAGAGGGGCCTCCTATTCTACACTTTTACTACCTCATATTTCTCTATAAGCGTAAGGAGTTGCCAAAAACTTTGTAAACGCCAAAAAGATTAAATTTTAGTGTCATATCATGTTTAAATGTATTAAAGTAATATTTCTGAATTTCTATTTTTAAGTACCTTTGGTTATTTCATGGTTATCAAATAATTCCAAATAATACTTAAAGCACATGGCAATTTTACTACATCATTATAAATGAAAAATATTATCAGGATTTTTTCGATCTTGGAATCAGTACAGCTTAATTAATTGTCTCTTCTTGGATATTTGCTATTTCAATTCCACTAGCACTTGTATCACTGAGAACAGCCAAATGGAACGAAGCTATTATTTAAAAACCGCAATGGCACTGTTTCCGTAATTAGATGCCAAGCGTCCAATGTGCTCCGGCAAACATAAACGCACAGCGAATTCCAACTGTCTGGTAGTGATGGTTTTGTTGTTGCTTGAACGAGTCAGTCTCTGGAGCTCTGTTTCAATTCTGTCCAAAAAGTGAGCCAGAATGTCGTCGATTTCTTTCAATACCATGAGATTAAGCTGGGATTCAGGAATTAAAGTTTTCTTAACTTGTCTTACATACCTCTGAAATGAGACATATGGAAATTTACGCCATTTCGACTTCTTGCGTTTTATCTTCTGAATGTTTTCATGTTGCTCAGAAGTACTTGCATTTGGTTGAATAAAATTAGTTGTTTGATCCATTTTGTATGGTAAAAAAAGTTGCTTAGATTACTTTAATGGTCACTAATGATTTAATAATATAGTTTTAATCTTTATTTAACGAAATTGATTAAATGATTTTAGTTCAAGTAAACCATATCACGTGAATCGTTTATCTTTGTTCAATGATTCAAATATGATAGAATATATTTATTTCAAGCATGATGTCGTTAGCCCATTATGTTTTTGGTATTTTATATAAATTACTAGTTATAACTACAGATAGGGCCCAAGGGAGCTGACAGGAATATCACAGAATGGAATAAATCTATCAATTGTCATTTGCAAAATTCCTATTGGACGATTCATATTTACATCCCAACATAAACGTATTCCAATTGGTTGCGATCTGTAACTAATGGATTACTTGTGGAGAAGTAAGAGAAGTGGCATTAGCTTAGAATTCTCAAATTAACAACTGGTTTGTTTTCAGGAAAGTAAGATTTGTGTTGATAATACATTATTTAGAGTTCAAAATCGTTATTTGACTAACGCTTCAATTCCAGCGTTCTCTTTATTGATATATTTTCATTTCTTTAGCAGATGGGGTAAGAAAAGGATTGTATGCATGGTAGGGAATGTTCATCGAGGTAGGTTAAACAAACAAAATCCACTTTTGATTTCAGAATAAGGAATTTTTTTTACCCGAACGTGGCAACAAATTTCACACATCGGATAGACCGGATAATAACACCAGTATAAAAATGACTCATTACCTTAATGAAAGCAATATATAAAATACCGAACAGAGATAAAACTGAGAAAGACCCATAAATTCCTGCCGGGTTACAATCCTGGCTAATCTGCTTATAATTTTATAATAACCACGTCTTTTGGTAAATGTGACATAATTTCACATGAAACACGTTATCTATTAATCCTTACACTGATGTTTTTAATCTTAAGGGACATTATACCCAGTATTCCTTACATTGATTGAAGGAACTTTTTTTAAAGTTAAGAAACTTTGTCCGATAGTTGAGGCAGAAATGCGATCGAAAGTATGGTCCCCTTAATGTTAACAGACTTTTTGCGCATTTATGGAACTACTTAATAAAATTTTAAAAAAAAACTACTCACAATTTTAAATTTTGTGATAATTATAGATTAGCTTTATTAATATAAATTGATATTAATATACTAATTGATAAATTTATAGCTAATATAAATTGATAATTGTATATTAGGTTCATTTTTGCTTTATTTCACATTATATACAAATTTTTACTCCATTTTGAACTATGTAATTTTAAATTGCAAATAGTTCTTTGCCTATAATTTATAAATAAACAAAAAGCGTAAATAAAAAAATAAATAGATTTGAAGAAAAAAAATGGCAAACAGTACTTGAAAAAGCAATAATAAAAGTCGTATTTTAACTTTTTTTTAAAATTTGATTATTTAACCAATTTCTTTCATATTTTGTCATTTAAAATACCACATTTTAAAATAATTTAAAATTTTGTATACCTTACAATTCAGAAAGTTCAGATCATTAGATTAAAAGTTATGAAGCTATTCTATTTATTATTTTACACATTGCAGCAGATAAGAGGAAAAAAAACATGAACATTTCAATAACTTTATATCTACTGATCCAATTTTCATGTACTAAGATGCAATATTATTACGGAGATCTGAACTTGAGTATGCTTATTAATTGAATCGATCGATATTTTAAGGTACAAAAACGAACATTCTTTGAATAAATATACCCTTTTTTTCGACAAAGTTTTATTCTTGATCTTCAAAATATCGGAGGAGGAGCTTCAATCTGGAAAATATGATGCCAATTAGTCAGAAGAGAGAAAAAAAATTTATGGCACTTTTACTTCTTGCGTGTTCCGACATTCTTTGAAAATTTTTTAGCGAATCAATAACTTTTTGCACAGAATTATATAACTTATTTTTAAAAAGAAAATTTTGCGCAAAAAATAATTTTTAATAATGTAATTGCACTCAATTTTTTATTGGCCGAAAAAATACGAATACAAAACAAATATAAAAAATTTTATATCATGTCATATTAAATGACCAAATCCAAAATTTAAGCAATCAGAATAACGTGTTCAGCTTTTAAGATTAAAAAAAGTTTTTTTTTAAATATTTCCGTTTTTTTTATTTATTTATTACTATTCTTTTAAGTTTACTATTCACTATATATGCTATAAAGTAAATGGATAGTCTTCCGTTAGACGTTACATTTTTACAAATTATTTTGCGCATTAACCCAGGTAATTCTGAGCTAAGAATTTTTACCGTTGTAAACAAAACATTTTGTAATTTTAAATTTCTACATCAAGATCAATCTTTTAGAGTTGCGGAACGATTGAATAACTAAGCAACCAAAATTTTAATGGTAGGAAATGTATTTAAACGACATTTTCTTACAATTTAGACGACACATTGCATTTAAATGAAATTTGAAATACTATTCAATTTAGCATGGTCAAATCAGATTCAATACGCAATCTTTAATTATTATAAAAGTGATTCTATTTACAGCAGCTATTATATTTTAAGATTTTAGAGTTGATAAACGGGTGTAATATAAAATGTGTGCATAGAATTTTAACTTTAGAAACCAAGGTCAACTATAATTAAATGCGCGACTAAACACCGAGAGACACCTGAAACCATTGATAATCTGATCATATTTTATCTTTAAAATTGCCACCCAAGTTGAGATTGATTTTCCTATATTAATTTTAAAAATATCATTTAAGCATTTACTTTAAAATTATCAAATTCCAACACGTTAGATGAAAATATGTCTTATGTAACGTTCACTGGTTTTAAGCATGGAAATTAATCACTTTTTAATTCGTGTAAAAATATATTAAATATGCAGACGATTCCTAATTACTCCATCCGTTCGTTTCGAACAATAAATCCCCGAAAATCGAACCACACACGGTGATGGCAAATATTTCTGAAATGACAGCTTTTAGCCAACTAAAAATTATATGTCTATCAACTTACAGCTTAGTAAATTAGACATGGTACGACTCAATTAGTAGCTGAAATAATAATTCTTCCGAACGCTGTAACAACTTAATCACATGACTAATGTCGTTTTATTGTTTCGCTCGATTCCTGAACATTCATAATGCCGAACTTATAACTCTATTTGCCCTTTATCTAGTGATAGAATCATTCATTACAAGTATTCGACCTTGAAATGGTTTTCATGCTTTATTAGTACCATTTTCGAAACCTTAATGAGCTTTTAGAACTTAATATAGATATCGTTTGCGAATCAGTAACTCTCGTAGTTTTGTCACGTATTGAGAAAACAATTTCTTTTTACAATTTTTTAAAATATTTTAAGTAGACAACTGTTTCTGTGGCATCATTTAATTATCTCTATGTTTGAAGTAGGAATCATTAATTATTTAAATGAGGCTCTTGAGTAAATTATGAACAAGTTAATAAACGATATCAGGGCTTTAATTTATTGCATTCTTTTTTTCGGAGCCTAATTTAATATTAATTAAGTATTTATTAAAGATGCAACTGACATCTACATAATAACTCCTTTTAGCTTCATATTATACAGTAAGTCCAATTCCATTCTGTTAACCTTTTTGCAATAGTTTTAACATTTAATCTTTTGCCTAGCACTATGCTTGATGAAGATTTCTTACTTCTTTTTTGCGAATTTAACACAGATGAATATTAATAAAGAAAAGCACATAAGAGCACAAAGTTTAAGTTAAAAACAAACACGAAATTTTGAGACAGGAATGGAACGTGGAATTTTTAATGAACATAAGGGAGAAAAAATGTGACACAGTAAAAAAGAGCACAATAAAATGTTTGAGCTCAAGAAACCATAATGTTCTAAAATATTTTAACTCAAATCACATTAATAATACAACTTCTTACAAATGATAATGCTAGTATCAATTTTTAAGCAAAAACTGAAGAAAACTATTTCTATATTAATTAAGGTAAGTGCTACTTACCCCGTTCTCCAGGACTGCCACATTTTGGAGGGTAATAAATATCAATTGCTCAGTCATAAAAGACTCTAACATGTTTATAGACAATCACTTTAATAACGAAATATAACAAACAAAAAAGGATTAACAATTAAACATCTAATTATCGTACGGAGCTAAACATGCTTGTTCACAGATTGAGATCAAAACATCAACTGGTGGCGCTGTGGGCGCACCAAAACAACATGCGCAGAAGTGGGAATTCTCGACAGCTAGTATGAATTACTGAATTTTATTTTAAAGAAATCTAATCAAATTGTATAATGTTAAAATATTGGTGTAGAGCTTTGATAAAACTGTTTGAGAGGAAAAAAAAAAGTTGGATAATTATTTATTATCAATATAGAAATCCATATCTTTTAAGTAATTCCGTAAAGCATTTTAATTAACAACTAATCTGCCAAGCAAAGCCGCAAAAAATAAAAAAAGAACATTTTAATAACATTTGGTCCGAAGATGGAAGATAAGTAATGAGATGGGGAAAGAAAGAAAAATTTGGAAGATAGAGAACTACGATGGAATCTTCATTGAGGGGTAGACCTCAGATAATCTTTTTTCTTGCGGATTAATATTTTTGATCCTCAAAACACGAAGTTTTGCTGTAATTTTTGAAATATGGCCCTGATAATTTAGTCGAGAATGTAGTCAAAAGTTAAAACTCCTTAACGTAACTCCTTTTTGTGTCAATGCACGCTACGCTTCGGGTCCATGCACGCTACAAGAGATTTTCTCTTCACAAGTATAAAATACATTTATCCAAATTAACTTACAAGCAAAACTATATCATTTAATATACAGGGTTATTCATAATTCCCTCTGTTTACTACAACCTTATATTTACTACAACTGGCTTCAGTGGTACATGTTACTGCCATCTACCGGCAACTGCTTAAATTAAAACTTGAATACTTTCGGAATAATTTCATATGTTCTTTTTTGCCATATTCATCTTCGTGTTTTTATTATAACGCTTCGAAATCTCGGTGGGAATTATGAATAACCCTGTATAATTAAATTTATTTTATATTATATTATTATTATTTATTATAAATAAATTTTTACTAATTAATTTGATATTGATTGAACAATTTTTGAATGGCAAGATATACAATTTATTTTATTGAGAAATTTAAACAACGTGATTTAAATTGACGAAATTCAAAAAAGCACATTCAAACAACAACATTCAATCAACCACAGATCGTAACTTGAACCAAAGAATGATCAATCTCCAGTTCAGTATCCCTTGAGGTATTGATTTGCTCTGGGAACTTAAAGAATTTTGTGGCTCTGCAGATTTAACGTGTACTATAGTCACCATTTACAACACGGAAAGTCTTAATCCGGTAGAAATCGAACTCATGACCTCTTGGACATGGTTCCAACACTCTACCAACCAGGATATCCCGACCCTTCGATAATTGTTTTTATTTTTTATGAAACGTAAATTTCACAGTAACGGAGTTCCTTCGTTATTATTTACAATCATTGCGTATTGTTGTAAATTTAAGGTTCATCAGGAAAGACACCAGGCAATGTCGGGTAAATTGTCTTTAACTGAGCAGTTACACTTAATTTTTTTTTTAAAAAAGCAACAGGGCCGGAAATACTTGACAAGAGTATACAGGAAAATGGAAATTAAGCTTGAAAAAAAGATTAGTATAGAAAATCCCTGGCAATGGTCTGCACATTTCTTCTAGGTAATTAATCCGGTTATTATTGATAACAATTGCGTCTTTTGGTAAATGTGATGCAAAATACATATTATTATATTGCATGAAAAATCGAACATGAATAATCCGAACATAATTTATAAAAAAAAAACTTTTTACCAACTATTAGAAAGTAAAGGGATATTTCTATGAAAAATATTATGCTGCATTACATTTGGCGAATAAATTATAATTAACGATAATCCACAACAAGTCCTTTCCCCCCTTCACCTCAAATGGGACAATTTTCGTTTTTCGTCTCAATTTGAAACGTGTGAATTGAGAATTCACCCATTTTTTGAATCTTAAAGGTTAAGATCGAATTTTAAATTCAGTCTCACAATACAATTAAAAAACTTCTATTTATTATGAAAATTAAAGGTCTAACAGCACATCAATAAAATTTTCAATAATATTCCAATATGCGATTACCCGTTATATTCTACACTGATGTTTTTAAGGTTAAATGTCCCTGCTCTGTATGCATTTGCCCGGTATACCTTACACTGATGCCTTTTAAGGGAAAATGTTACTGCCCAGCATACCTTACACTTTTTTTTAATAGTTACAGCAGACAAAGCACTACATTGGGAAAAAAATTAGTAATCTCACAACACATTAATACATTTTTCAACTGCTTTATTTATTTTTTATCATACTTTAAAACAATACATTTCCTTGAACTTGATATATTTAATAAATCAGAATTTTAAAAAAAAATTATAAAAGAGAAAAGTTGCAGCTACATTTAAAAAATTAGAAAGCAAATTAACACTAGGTTTATGGACGTTTCTTATATACCTATCTCTACGAACACGCGTCAAATTGACGCATGAACGAATACATATAACAGCATATACAGAGATGCCAACTTGCTCCGGACAACAAATATATATTTTAAAGTGGTAGTTTATCAATTGTGATTCTTGGTTTAATAAATTCAATTTAGCAGATTTTTATCCACCACTATTTCTAAACAATTCGGAAGCTTATATAATTCACCACTTTATATTTTCATAAATTATTTAGTAGTTACTTACAGCTTTTATTAATTATTTTGGCGTGTCCGGGACAGTTGGCATCTCTGTACTTAGAAAGCAATGTAATTATATACTATAAGAAAAAAAATGAAAATATGAGATATATATTTATGAAATATTCTAGTATTTTATGTTTCAATACTCGAACTAAGCAACTGAAACCTTCAAAATCTGACACTCTGACATCAACTGACATTCTGCGTTTGTTCTTTTTATTTATTATTGCTTATCGGCAACAGTTGTTTATCGCTTGTTTCATTTGAGATAACGGATCGAAGTATTGTCGGTACATTCCTATTTATTATTGATGTGATGCTTGCATGTTTACTCAACATTTTGTCTAAATTACAATGGCGTCAAATTAACGCATATCCGTAGAGATAGGTATACTACAAAGAGAATTTCAATATTTCAACGCTTTTGAAAAAAATAGACTTCAATATATATTTACCTCGATCAATGGATAAAAGTCATTACAAGAGATAAAAATAAAAATGCAAACAGGTTTTGTAATTTTCCTTATAAAATTCGAAATGCGTCAAAATGACGCGTCCCGTTACCCCAGTGTTAATAATTTTTTTTTCAATTTCATCATTTATTCAATCATAGAGCTGTAAATTATCTATTCATACATTTGAGGTGATAGAATTTTAAAAAAAGCATTTAATTATATTACAACCTAACACTTCAAACATTAAACTTATGTCCCCAACTATTAAAAGTTATTACTTTAACCAGTACACAACAGCT
Source organism: Parasteatoda tepidariorum (assembly GCF_043381705.1). Taxonomy (NCBI): domain Eukaryota; kingdom Metazoa; phylum Arthropoda; class Arachnida; order Araneae; family Theridiidae; genus Parasteatoda; species Parasteatoda tepidariorum. Next base: position 54,900,470 of record NC_092213.1, on the reverse strand, counting down.
TACATTTTTAGACACATCATCTTTCATCATTATTTTTTAACCAGATCTACGACAATGTTTTCACATAATAGTTGAACTAAGTTTTCTAAGGGGTATTTTAATACAACTTTTTTTTTCTCATTTGTCAAAAGCTGTGATAAATTACCCAATGACTTTCACTTTTTGAATAATGTCAATTATATACAATTATATATTCTCCATTCACCGCCAGCAGCTCCAGAAAAACACACAACTGAAATACCTTAAGTAAAGAAACAACCTTAATTTACACAGACAGCGCATTCGAAGGTGAAAATTCAAACACCAGAACCGATAATTTGCCGACCTTGAAAAAAAAAAATTTCTTTTTTACTTTTTCACATAACATAATTTTTCTATTTCTCTTGATTAACTTTTTTCCTTTTTTTTTTTAGTTCAAATATATATTTAATGGACGGTAAAAGGAAATGACACTATAGCTGTCGGACCGACACGGTTATTCAACACCTCTCCAAGGCAGACGCCGCCTGTCGGAGGTAAAAAATAATTGCTTGATGAGATAGCACTATTATCATCATCAGCAATGATTTATATTTTGATCGATAATGATCTAATTATTTCTAAATTCTTCGATATAAGTTCATAGGCATGCTGAGAAAGTGAAATTGTTGTCCCTTTTTCAAGCAAGTGTTATATTCTTAAATTATAAGTTGGAGAATTTAAATTATTGAGATGGGATTTTAAAGGCTTGCATTAACACTGGCACTATTAATCAATGTTGAAAAAGTGTGAAATTTAACAGCAACTCAAGGTATACGACAGTTTAAATTATAGGATGGTGTACAAAAGGAATAATTTTTAACAGCTTTCGAATCACTTTCAGAATATAAAAAGGGCTCTAATTTCGGTTAAAAATTAAGAACTATGCGTGCCTAATACCATTTGTATGTGTGTTACTATACTACAATACGGCGCAAAATCGCACCATAATTGCTTTTTTTAAATTTGGTTATAAGATACCATTATTCAACTTAAGCTAAACAAGTAATATTTAAAAAAAAAAAAATTAAAGTGAATTCCTACTTCGGTCAACAAAGAAAATTTTTATTTTAGTTGCTTTTTATTAAATAACTAGTGGGCTGCGCCCCCTGCTCGCTAACGCTCGCCAACCCCCGAAAATTGCTACCCAATCTTATGTAGTTTGCTTCGCAAATCAAGCTCGCTTCGCTCACTACTAACTTAGGTACATTGCAAATACACAAAATTCTAATAATTCAAAACAATCATTCAAATCCATATAACTACTTATCTTTTTAAAAAAAATTACATCTTATTAGTAAATACTAAGTCACTAAAATAAATTTGAATTCAAATAAATGACATGTAATTCGTTAAACCTAGAGCCCCTGAATTAGACAGGCCGACTTATCATTTATTTTGGAGCAAAAGCTTTTCCTCCAATAATGAAGAGCTACAAGATGTGGCGACTTATCGCTAGAACCGACGTTAACCTCAACTATAGGATATAGTTTTTCAATCGAGACATCGAATTTTTTTTGAAACATAAAAGGAAAAGATCAATTAAGAGTTCTAACAATTATTATTATATAAATAGAATTAATAGAATAAATATAAACTAGAGTTTTATGAGAAGGGTAAGAAACGATGCATGATAAATTTTTAAATAATTTACTTACATAAAATTCTTCTTTCAAATCACATTTTCATAACATTTATTTAAATAAGTAATGCATAAATAAGGAATACAACTTAAAAAAATATGTATCTATATGTTATTCATTGCTAGATCGAAATAGTTCTTACACATTTTTGGTTCTTTAATAATAAAAACTGAGCAAATAGAGAAGAATTAGACTATACTAGACTTATACTAGATTCAAGCTTATCTAAATCTGATCCAGGTTTTGGACAGCCTATTTCTCTCAATCTTTTTTGAGGAATTTTTTCGGAATTTTGAACATTGAAACTTGGTAGAATAGCATCAGGTCTTAACTTATTGTGAAAATCTTTTCTAGTTGAAATTCTTCAAAATGAACCTGCGAAAATAGAATACGTTTGAAATTTTCTAGCATAAAAACTAATTATTTCAGCAATTTAGCACAAGAATTTCAAAGAAAAGAAAAAAAACGTTGGTAGATACAAAAATAGTAAAAGATCGCATATTAAATAAATTTCTTATGATAAATGTAAAAAAATCGTTTGAACTTTAGGAGATATATTACCATAAATAACTAAAAAGCAAACTTAAATGAGCCAAGATTTAGAAAGTAACTACTTGATCTTAGTGAAATAAAAAAGAATACAATAAAAAACAGGCAAATATTTGTTTTTAACAAAAAGAAATACTTAAAAGTGAAAGCAAAACTTGGTGATTCTGAAATAAGTTTGGCAAATACTTATTCTGCCAATCTCTTGCCTTTATTTATTAGTTTAATTGGGTATAATATAAAAAAAGCACAACTACTTCCACTTACTAGGAATAACATTTACCTTTTAGTTTAATTAATAAACTGAGTTTTAAATATGTTTATTAAATTCATAAACTTCGGTAAAACAACAATATAAATTATTTCCAAAGGAACTAGACTAATATAATTTCAACCTGGCGAGTAGCGACTTATAAACAAGACACTTCGTTTGATGCTTTTACTTGTTGCTAGAAATCAGGTTCGCAGAAAATGCTGTTTACTAGTTAAATTTAGTAGGAATAACACGATCTGTGACGTAGGCTATAGTATACCCAATTGCACATAAGCAGTTAAAATTGTTAAATAAATCAGTAAATATCGTTTGAAAGTCATATTTTAAATAAATATATACTTAAAAAATGCAATTTTCAATGAATATTCCCATATTTGGTACATAGTTAAAACTGTAAAATTCAAGTAACCCTGCAAGTTAAACGCTTAGTTGTTTTTCAAGAAAATAGACGAAAACAAACCCTTAAAAACAATTTCTAACAACTTAATATCGTTTATATACTACATATATATGTAAATAAATCTAATAAATTATAAATAAATGAGTATTTACCTCATATAAGCGAGCTCCACTTCCAAGCTGCCAGTTGTATCTTCGGCAATTTATTATCCATTTCTTTTTTCTTTTCACATTTGAATGAAAATCTGAACATACGAAAGTCTTTTTCTGAACTGTTTGTGCAATTTACTGCTGCACCACCACCCATATCAATAATTTTAAGTATTAAATAGTCTTCAAACTCTCTCGCTAATACTAGCATAACGTTAACTTGCGAACTTGTTTGCTCCAATATAGTTGATAGGTCAGCTCTGATAGTAAAGCCTTAGTTAAACCTATTAGAAATGTGCAATAGTATAAAATCTTAAAGCGTAACAGCACGACTGAGACTAATTTTTCAATGAATAACTAATAACAATAATAAAACAAATAAATTCGTGATATAAATCAAAAATCGTCAAATAAATTCGTAATATATAAATTCGTGAAAAAAAGCGCTTTCGACAAAGTACTAAAATAGAAATCTATCGACAAAGACTACTCACTTCTGCCTAGCTTAATAGTATGAGATTGCCGCAGCTGATAGGGGGAATTTCGGAACAGATCACATTCGGTGAGAATGCTCTCTCTAGTTATTTCAGTTTCCGTTTTTAAAAGCGCTATATGTTGAGCCACCTCAGCTAGATTTGGCATGTGACATTTTGTAGCAGCAATCATTGGTAGATTTTCTAGCGTTGCCATTCGGGAAGTTGTAATGAGGCTTTTTTTTTGTCGCCGTGTAAGAGAAATATCTATATAGATTACAAATAATATAATTATGTATATACAAGAATCACACATGACAGAATCACAATATTAAGTAGCAAAATAGAAAGCGAATTTCCTTACGATTAAAACTAGAATTAATTAATTAAATTTAATTAATGAATTAATATTTGAAAAAACTGTATTAACACCTAGTGTCATCCACTAAAAGCTTAAAAAAATGTATTTCAACTTAAGTGGATGAATAAAAAGTATTTTATTAACAATTGAAAATTTGAAACATGATATAGGGAGAGTGAGAACTAATAGTAGGAAGAATTGAAAAAAAAAGTGTTCAGTTTAATTCTTTATTAAGATTGTAGCAAATTTGCATGGTTTTATGGTTCAAAGTAAATAAGTTAGGGTTTAATATTTTACTGATTCTCTGCGAGTGTAGATGATCCATTAATTTCTGATAGTTGAATTAATTAGTAACACAGTTTTATTATAACTTAAATAGATGAAACGAAATACGATTTCAGAAGTTAAACTCGTCAAAATAAAGATTAACAATACTCAGAATTATTCGCACAGAAAATGATGTTATTTCTCCCAAACAACTAAAGATAGTTCAAATTTGCAGTAAAATAGCAATTTTCTCCATTAAATGCATAGGGTGACCCGGGATAATTCACGATCACTCTGTTTCTGGGGTAAATAATGATCACCTAAGTTTTATTTTTTAAAAAATTATTTTTTTTAAATTTGAGACATGGACAAGAAAGCTTGTACACTTTAGTCTCTTAAGTATAACTACATTTACTTAATAATAGTTTTTTGTTAAATCTAACAAAATAAGTATCTTTTAAAATATTTTCTGCAATTTCCATTTCAAAGAAGGGCTTCAAAATGTGCACATTTCTGCAAAGATCCCCCTCCTTCTTTTAATAATAAATATTTTGAGTCACTTTCTTTTTCTTTGATATAAAAATAGTGTAAGCTTTTGTTTAATTGTTTCACATCTACTGTAAACATTATAATTNTGTTGTTGTTGCTGGCCCACACGGTTAGCGGAGCTAAACCAAGTCCATGACTCCAGAGACTCTGAGTAAGTCTGTAACAAAAAGTGGATCTGAAAAGAGGTCCACTTTAGAGATATTTAGGCATTGAAGTATATGTTCAGGAGTAGCTTGTTGGTCGTTACACTTAGTGCAAACAGGGAAAACTCTTGAACCATTACTGAACAACATAGTTCTTAGGTGACCACTTCGAAATCTTGATATAACCGTCTGATCCCGCCTACTGCACTGAAGGGTCAGGCTGCCACCTGGGCGGTTGCACTGATACCAATGATGAACAGGAGGGGCCACAGGATCACGAAGCCTGTTAAAACGGGAGTGGAGCTCCGAGAAAGTCAGAGATGCCGAAGAATGCAGGGGCAGATCAGTTCCGCTCTTAGCCAAGGAGTCTGCAATCTCATTACCCTCAACATCGACATGAGATGGGATCCATTGCAAGTGTATATTATGGGAGAAAGAAAGGGTCTTCAGCTTGTTTAAAATTGAAACTCCATCACTGTCACCCACCCCATGCCAATCCGAAAGGTGCTGGATTGCACTCCTACTATCGCTCAAAATCCAGATGTCATTTGATCCAGGAAAAGTAAGCACAGCGCCCAATCCAGCATCTATAGCGATCAGCTCGCTGCGAAAGACAGAGCAGTAATCAGGATTTCTCAACTTGATATGGTAAGAGCTGTGATTGGATCTGACGAAGACACCACTGCCAGAACAAGAATCGGCATTCCTACTGCCATCTGTATAAATAAGAGTTGCCTCACTCGGAATGCTGTTGATCAATTCAAGAGCAATTTGTCTCAGATACTCAGGAACGTCAGAAGATTTGCTGACATGTACAGTTTTATTATAACTTAAATAGATGAAACGAAATACGATATCAGAAGTTAAACTCGTCAAAATAAAGATTAACAATACTCAGAATTATTCCCACAGAAAATGATGTTATTTCTCCCAAACAACTAAAGATAGTTCAAATTTGCCGTAAAATAGCAATTTTCTCCATTAAATGCATAGAGTGACCCGGGATAATTCACGATCAATCTGTTTCTGGGGTAAATAATGATCACCTAAGTTTTATTTTTTAAAAAACTATTTTTTTTAAATTTGAGACATGGACAAGAAAGCTTGTACACTTTACTAAAGTATAACTACATTTACTTAATAATAGTTTTTTGTTAAATCTAACAAAATAAGCATCTTTTAAAATATTTTCTGCATTTTCCATTTCAAAGATGGGTTTCAAAATGTGCACATTTCTGCAAAGATCCCCCTCCTTCTCTTGATAATAAATATTTTGAGTTGCTTTCTTTTTCTTTGATATAAAAATAGTGTAAGCTTTTGTTTAATTGTTTCACATCTACTGTAAACATTATAATTGATTATAAGAAACTATATCAAATGTTGCCCCCTACACATGGGGTAATTATTGATCACTGGGGTAATTCCTGATCATTTTCATTTCTTCTTACAGTATAAAAAATAGCTAATAAATAGTTGTCTTTTCTTATATAACAGTTCTTATTTATTAAGTGGAACAACTATAAAATATATTTTAACTGTAATCACAAAATTTGTTTTTAACTGTATACAAGACAAGACAAATGTGTTCTGATATGCACCATTTCTAGCTTGTCTTACCTTTCTTCTATCTTAATTTTATGTGTGTGCATTGTTAGAATAATTTTTAAATTGATAAATTAACGTAATATAAATATGGTGAGAAGTTATAAGCCTAAAAAGGATACTAAACTTCTAGAAAGCGAAAATAGCACATTTTTTTTAATGATTGAAAAGGAAAATTTCAGTGTGAGAGCTGCTGCCAGAGCTGAAGTGTTAATCTTTATTCCGGCTTTTAAATAAAACGTTTTAATAGTTGCTTAAAAATGTCTTTTTGGTTTATTTGTTTGATCTTAATGTCTTATTTGTTAATTACCATTGTATAATTATTTTCAAACAACCCATTTACTATAAAAACTGGTGATCAGTATGTACCCCAGAAAGGATCAGGAATTACCCCAGAAATGATCAAGAGAAGGAGTAATTCCTGATCACTAAAAATTTAAAATCTTTTAAATTCTAATTAGATTTTCAAACAAAAGAAGGTAGCATAGGACTCGTCTCATATAGCATCAAATTGCCAGTAAATATTAAAATTCTATCTTGAATAGTTTTTTCACAAAATGTTTGCATTTTTTGATCAGGAATTACCCCAGGTCACCCTAACTTAATATTTTTTTTTTCATTTCAATTACTTCATTTTATTAACATGGATTTTCCGATGAAGTTTATAAGCATACCAGAAAAGTAGAAACTTGTGTGCCACTTTCCAGTGACTACTACATTTTTAAATTATAAGTTGAAGAATTCAAATTACTGAATTGATAATTCAAAAATTTGCATTAACATTAATGCTATAGATCACGAAGTGTAAAAATAACTTAATATGGCAGTTTAAATAGTGGTTCCGAAATGGTGTAGGGCTCCCTAGAATTCTATGGAAATTCCACAGAAGTTCCGTGAGTTAAAACTTTTTTTAACCTTTAATGCTTTCTTTTTCTTTTTTTGTGTGTGAGCCGTGATGGCTCAGAGGATAGAGCATTCGCCCAATGAAGTGAACCGGGTTCGAATCCCAGTTATGACAGTCGATACGAATTCCACATCCGACTTGCACCGACCTCAGTGCTGACGTGAAATATCCTCAGTGGTAGACGCATCGTGGTTTAGAGCAGGGGTTGCCAAACTTTTTTGATCATCGACCTCTACATAATTTTTCGAAAATTCCATCGACCCCCATAAAAGTAATTTTCTGTTAATTAAAATAAAACTCTATTAGATACTGTGTTTGTACATTTATTTTATGATTTTGAACATTTATTAAAGTAATAGTACATAGTGTAACAATAGTTTTATGAAAAATATATTAATGTTGAAATATAAATACCTTAATATTTATGAAATAATAAGTAATTATAGGTAAGTAGAAATAATAAGTAAAGTAACTACGGATTTATTGCTTCTTAATCAATGACATGGGTGTGCCTGGTGCTTTTTTTTCTGCAAGGTTCGTTATATTGGGATCAAAATTGATCAATTTTAATCTTAAATCCCCTCGAAACTCCACATTTAATTTATTTCTGTTCTTAGTTAAGATTGAATTTACGTGACTGAAACCGGCTTCAACCATATAGGAACTTGGAAATGCTATCATAAATGGCTGAGCTATTTCGTAAAGT